>NW_009205583.1:19301-38299 GCF_000690835.1 Fulmarus glacialis
TTCTGTAATGTGTAGGCATGAAGCTGGGAGGAGCAGTTACAGTAACTAGTGCAAAAAAATCCGGGCTTTTGAAAATTCAGAAATAGCTGATTTCATTCACCCTTCCAAAAGGTGTTGGGATATAAGAATAGATTTTTTTTTTTTGTCTCTTCAGGTGTGAAGCCCTTCCAGTGTAAAACCTGTCAGAGAAAGTTCTCCAGATCTGATCATCTGAAGACTCATACCAGGACTCATACAGGTAAAACAAGTGCGTAAACTTTTCTTCACATTTATATTTCATTATTTTTTAAGTTTAAATCAATGTTGTTGTAAATTACATGATTAGAAAGTCTCTTAACCAGGTGTTAAATTTCAAAACAACAGAAAGAATTTCAGAGTGTGCTGATTTTTCAGTGTGACTACATTCCCCAAGTGTCATAGTCACTTTTCAAAAAGGGATTTAGGTGATTTTGGAAACTACGCTTTCTTCCTTCACGTTTAAAGAAATTTCAGCTTGGCAAAATACATTTTGTCAGCTATTGTGAAATGAACATCATGGTCTCAGCCCACAAATGTCAAGTTGATCTACTGCCTTTACTGAAAAAACCCTACAAGATAGAAATTTTAATTCTAGCTTCAGCCGAAGGTCTGTAATCTAAAGTATTCATGCCTACTCATGCTTCTCCTAAGTGTCAGTTGAGCCTAATGCAGGATAGCACAGCAAAGCTCTTGCTGTTGCTGCTTGTACTGTAATCTCTCCAGAAGATAAAAGGAGTGCCTTTTGCAAACTCACACTGACAGACACTAAAGTAAAAGCTTACTCAAATATTCAAGGACCTTTTTGTAGAAACCATAATATTTCATATAAATACAGGGGAAAAAATAGGAGGCCATTTTAGTCTACTCTGCCCTCACATAAATGTAAACACCATTAAGGAGCAACTGCAGCAACCTCTATATTTTAGTTTTAAGTTTTTAGAATTATTCCTATGAACTGGCATTTTCTGTTCCCTTCCACTATGTATGCAGTATTTTTACCAAGTAATTGTTTACTGAGCACTTTGGCATGTTATTAAATGTCACAGTGTTTTCTATACTGGTGTTAACCTTTTAAATTCAGTCTCTGTACAGATGGACAAGGAGCCTGAAAATCTTTTTCTCCCTGCTAAGGATTCTTTTTTCTCCTCTGGACCATAAAAACACATATTTAAGACTTTCAAAAATAAAAGAGACATTTTAATAAAGGAAATGATTCACCTGAGAACAATGGCATTTTCTGTGGCACTGGCCAAATAAATGCTTCAAGTAACGGCCATATCTGCACTTGCAATCTGCAAATGGTAAAGGGCATGGCTGTGTTCCTGGGTTCTCCCCATAGTCTCATGCTGAGCTGCAGGGCCTGGGTCTGTGTGCATTTGCATGAAGAAAGATATTAACCAGCAAGAGGTAACATTCTGGTAGAGACAAAATGGCAAGTGGTTGTCACATGCTAGCAAGTCAGGATAAGCTATATTCCCTGTCACATTTCATTGCTAACTGATCTGCTAATTCATGACTTTCATGACTCCAGTAATTTTTTATCCCAGATCAGCTAAATCAGTGAAGAACTTGCTCTCTTTTTTCTAGTGAAACTCATCTCCCCGTTCTAGTTCTTCCTTGCTCCATGTGATCCAAGCCCACACTGCACTCATTGCTGAAAGCAGCCTCACTTGAGCACTGATAACCTCCTAGCACAGACCTCTGCGTGGGCTTGCTGCCTGCCACGGGCTCAGGTTCTGTGCGAGCTCTGCAGCCCAGCTGCGTGCTGCTGTGATGATGCTCCTGTCGGCGGTTTTGGATATGTCATACTCCTTTGACTGTAAAATACACATATCCTGAGGGGAATGAGCACAAGTGGTGGGTGGGGATTTTTCATCTCCATCTTGCCCTGTAGCTTCATTCCTCTTTCTTTCTTGTACCCCCTAAATTTTGAAAAAAACCACCTAGCTCAAGTTAACTTGCTCCATGTTAAATCTTGATGAAGCAAAGCACAGGTAACTTCCATCTAAATCCATCCTAATTTTAAGTCAACTGCCAAACTATTTGTTTAGCTATAAATTCAGGTTTCTTGTCTCCACAAGCAATTTTACTGTGACAGCAATCTTTGCTGTAGAAAGCCAAAAAATGAATCAGAAGAAAACTCCACACATCTATATACATTTCAGCAATGGAAATGTGATTTCTGGTATCTGTACAGTGAAGCTGGTCAAAGTAATCTGTGCCCAGCACAGAACTAATAGAGATTGCTGCCCCCTGTTGCGAGAGGACAACCAGAATTGCTTGTGAAACAGCAAAACTGTGCTGCTTTTACTGTGGTAATTCAGTGAAAAACTGGCCAGTAATAGATAACTCGCATCAGTTCATAGGATGTTGTTGCTAATGCTGCTGAGATGAAAGAAGACCACTTTATACAATCTGTGATTTTTATCAGTAGCTCTGACCAGATCAGTTTTGTCCCATGCTGTTTTATGCACTCATGTGATGTAGTTGATGCTTTTGCCAGCATGTATGTTAAGTGGATAAAGTACATTTTAAACACCCCCCCTCCCCACGGGATTTTACAAACAAAAATACACATTTATGCCAATCCCAGATCCCCTTTTGCCTGAATTTGGATGTTTGTGAAACGCACAAAGTGTGAGGCAAAGAAGAGGAGAAGATGTCTAGGTGAGCTCGTACCACCCCACTGTGTCTTGAGTTGGAGAGTACAAGGTGTGTAGACAGCACTGAAGAGCCCAGCCCCAGAGCTGAAACTACTTTAAAATATTTTTGGGGAAAAAAAAGAAAATGCAATTCTAAAAGAAACATGAATCACCGGGCACTGCTCTGAGCTAATGAAAGCATTCCATCAGCATTCCTAACACAGCCTGAAATTCCACTTAAACATTGTAGAAAATCAAGAGACCAGATTAAACTCTAAAAAGGTGATGGCGTTTCTTGTTAAAATTGAATGTGCTTTGCTTGGGGTCATTTTTAGTGAATATTATGCTCATGGGAATGTTAGAAAAATACTGAATATTTTGAGCCTTTAACATAGAATCATAGATGTGAATCTACTTCATTTAGACAGTAGTGGGAAACTTTCAGTCTGCTCAGCAGACTTTATGCTGAATTCTGTTGCTTCTACCATATTCACATACACGCACCCGTTTCAAAGAACTTCAGCCAAAACTCATTGAACTGGCTGGAAAAATTCTCCTTGACTTGAGGTCAAGCTCTAAATAGTCACTGACAATTTTCACAGTGACTAAGAGTATGTCGGCACCACAGTCCAATGTATGACTGAAGCTTGTGCGAATGCCAGAGTGACTTTTAAACTAGTTTGTTCGAGAGCTGAGAGTAGGATAGACATGGCAACACAGTGTTCAGTAAGGGCCTGTCTTCAGGAATGAACTACTGCAAAATGTTCTACGTCATCTGAAAACGCTGTTCTTAAACATCAGCTGAGGGAAATGTAAGAAAGCACTGAACGCTGATGTGAGCAGGAATCGAGGGCACTCCCACACCTTCTCAGGACTGCCCGGGATGCCTTTCCTCCTGACAGGGGCTCTGCCTAGCTCCTCACAACCCTGCAGAAAGAAAACAAATAGCAGTGTCTCAGGCGAGCTGTATACCCAGTTAATAACAGGGTGTTTTGTTAACAGGTGAAAAGCCTTTCAGTTGCCGGTGGCCCAGCTGTCAAAAAAAATTTGCCAGGTCTGATGAATTAGTTCGTCATCACAACATGCACCAGAGGAACATGACTAAACTGCAGTTGGCCCTTTAGGCAGTTCAAACAAGTGAATAAACCAGATGGGACATTATGAGCTACTGCAAACTTTATCAGCCATCTTCGATCACCTCTGTCAGAAAGCTGCAGCTGTCTTCGCATCCCATTTGACACAAGTTAACTAAACCGTAGGATTCTGCTCAGCCTTGTCTTCCATTTGGACTTATACAAGTTCCTATTCAATAAGTTCAAGAGGTTTTTATTTGTAATTTTGTTAAAAAGTAAGCAAAATTGCCACAGTTTCAAGATTACCATAAACTATGCTTACCTTCCACGTCTGTCTCCAGTTTTCTGGTTTTATTTTCACTAAAACTTTTCTAGGTACATAATTGTTGTACCTTTTTAAGTCCTGCAGTGGGTTGGGTGATTCCTCCCTGTTGAAGGTAAGCTTTACGCTTACTGCCTCTGTGTGTATGCTGAGGTTTCCAAATGCTAGTACAGCTGTCCTCACAAAATAAGATGGAACAATCACCTGAGATACTTTTGCTAAACCTTGTACTTGTACTGCCAAAGGGCAAGCTTTTAAAGTTGGAAGCTCTGCTTTTGAATTTCACAAATCAAACCTTTCTTTAAAGGACGTATTTCTAGAGCAGCTAAAGCTAGATGAACCAGAGCCTCTCTGTACAGAAAATAAGAATCTTACCATTAAGTTAACTTGTTTTTTAAATAATCACATAATTGATCCCCCGAAACTGTTTTGTTTGTCAAATAACTCTCTCCCTTTCTCTCTCTCTTTTTAATGTATTGGTTTAAATTTATTCTATCATGAGATGCATAGATCTCCTTTACACAAAACTAATTCCAATCATTGTAGACATTTGGGATTTGTTTACAATGTAAAGCCGCACTGGTTATGTGGCTAGCAAGCTGTATAAACTTAAAACTGAACTTTTAATGGGGCTGGTCCAGGATCTCCATTAACAGATTACTCTTAAGATAAGTAACTTAAAAAGACTCTTTGTCAAGTATATGTGAAAAAGACATTATTAGTGTAAGGAAATATATTGTTTCAGGGTTTTGGGAGGAGGGGTTTATTATTTACTTTTAATTGCTTGAAATTGTGTGTATATATATATCTGATAATGTATTGCTCTTAGACATCTAAAATTAGAAAGTGTATAAATATTAGATGCATCACTGTTCTGATGTTGTTGCTGTTACAAACTATTGATAACACTAAGAATGTAACCTGCATTTTTCACTGAGCTTTCAATTAAAGCCCATTCAAAGAGAAACAAATGAGAGTCCAACAGATGTCTTGTTTCATGTCTGGTATTAAATTTCAAATGCCCTGTCCAATAGTATCCTTTTTTTTTTTTTTTTTTGTATATAAAGGTACCACCAGCACTGATGACCACTAGTTAACCTGTCCAGGTCTTGACCACAATTTATCCATCTCACTTGGGAATCATACTGGCAGCAGAAAACAGTGTCAAGTTTCATATTGTGCTATAAAACGGTTGCTTCAATCGTTCGTCTTCTTACCAAACTATTCCTTTTCTTTCGACCTGTAAGATTTGTATAAGAACCTTATAGAACAGTAAAACCCAGTTTATAAATAGCAGTACTGGCCTTCTGTAGAACTGCACTGAAACCATAAGCACAGATAACTTCTTAGATTAGGATGTCATAGACTGACTTCTAAGTAAAAGTTAACTTAGAGTTGGGGTGGCTTAAATCAGTTCAAAGAAAAAGACAGTCTTTCTTAGATGATGAAGTGTGAAAATGAAGATAAAAAAATATTACTGTTTCTTTGTCATACTGCCTACTTTTCTTTGGAAGTAAGTACAGCCTGCTTCAGTGCCCTTTGACCTTGCAAAATATTTGTATCTCTTTAGCAAAAATCTTTAATGTATCTTGCCAAGCTTTTTTCTCTAATGTACACAATGGAGTTCTATGATGGGTTGAGCTTTCTCTCTTAAAGTGCAGCTGCATCGTCAAGAAAACTCAACAGTTAATTCTTCAAGTCCTCTTTTTCGCATGGGTATTGCATCACTGTTAATTACTGTTGGGGTACTGTGACTCATTTGTATCAGTCAACTTTATCTTTTGCTGCCAAAAGACAGCATCTCTCTGGAGAAACTCCTAACAAGTGTGGCAAACATCAAATATTTAGAGCGAATGGTGTACATAAAACTGCACAGAATTAAAAAATAAAGCAGCTCCTCCTGCTTTCTTGAGGGAAAAGTTCAGTTGCAATAACAATGTCCTCTGATTTACCCAGCAGTCTTCTGCAACTACAAAACAATCTGTTTTTCAGTCTGCACCCAAAATAGAGAGCTGCCACGAGTGTTTATACTAAAAGCCAAAAAAAGAAAAATCAGCCTCCAGTTGTGCCTGCATTAGTCAAACATAAATAAAACTATCTTTTGTGAAACACAACCAAAACTCCACTGCAGCACAGGCCAGACTTCCAGTGACCTGTAAATAACTACAGCCATGGTTTTGCTGCTTAGTGAATTGCATGCCAGATAATAATGGTAGATGGCTACAAAAAATGAAGCGTGGGTTGATGAGTGACAGAACATCTCCTTTTGTTTTTGCTGTCGCCACTTTTTCAATGAAAGTACTTGTTGCTACTCTGTTGTTTGATGATCATTACGTCCCCCAACCCGCCGAGTACAGTGAAGACAATGGTAAATGTTTACAAGATTTTTAAAATTTTTATTCCTAGTTATTTTACAGTCTTTGTCATGAGAGGCATTTTATGTCTCTTCCTTTCATTTCCCTGTTTTCAGGATTCCATCAGCAAGGTAAGCCACCTTTATTGAAGTGCTTTACTACATGAATTTCTCAGAAGCAGCCCCCGGATGCTGGTTCTTGCAGCATGCAATTCCTCATTTTGTGGCAAGCAGAAACTGCTCAGCAAGCCGAGTTTCTGTGAGCTTGACCTCCATATGAAAGATGAGGGGGCTGCACTCTATTATATCTTACAAGTATCCTTAGCTCTCTGGAAAATTTTCAATCCCATGATTAACTGAGCAGATCTTTTATGCCTCTGCCCTCTGTTCTTAAACTGAAAATAGTGACTGATGTTATTTTGGCTGATGGTTAATGTCTTACTGTGATTGGCATACTATTCCTGTCCTGTGGCTTCCATAGCCCCCCAGAATGGAGAATGTTAATTATATAGATAACACTTCTACTTTTTCTTGTCACTTCATGATGTACAAGATGTGTTGGGTTGGAAAGGGAATGTGATCTCTTCTCTCTCTGATCATGTCAGCTGAGATTCAAGGGTTCACTTGTACCAATTTTTTGAAGGTAGGTGAATCCAGCAAAGTGTCCCTTCTACTTTAGGAAATCGTGAGAGCTAACATGCCTAAATTGTAACCACATGATCATATTTTTCATGCATGTCATATTCTTTAAGGGTACGGACTGTGCTGGCTGAACAGCAGGTACAAAGACATTATCTTGCTGCAATTAGGCAACCAACCTGAAGGCAGTCCATCCTTCAGACAGGTGCTGGTTCCTGTAAGGGAAGGGGGGACCTTGCAAAGAAGTAGCTCTTTGCTTCTCTTTCCGTGGTGGGCTAGGTGAGTTGTTCGTTTTAGAAGCCACTTCGAGGCCTATCTGTTTCAGGATGTCAGTAGGATTCGTTTCACTGCTCCACCAACCAACCTCACAGCAACTGGGAACAGTTCCTGACGATGCAGGTAGCTGCCTTAAACCAGTGTTTCTTCCTCCTTCCCTTTCCCCAGGCAGGCACTGAGAAAACCCTATCAAGTGCAGTCTTTTCCCATCATCAATGTGACCTGACAGCAAATCTGGTAAGCAAGCTGCTCCCAGCACCTTGTCCAAAAGCCCGACAAGGCTCTGGAGTGGATCGAGGGGCTCTGAGAAGGTGCCTGCAGCCCCGCACCTCAGAGCTGCCTGGACCTAGCGTGAGGTAGGTACACAGAGGCAACCAGCAGCAGAGGTATGCTGCCAGAGGACGTGCAAAAGTTCTGCTGCTCGGTCCTGCTCGAGCCCTGTTTGTACCTTCCCCCTGCGGCAAGTACGGGCGGGAGAACCACTCAGCTGTTCAGCTGGGGAACGCTTCCTTGCTTGGGGAAAATCCTCCTCCCCCCTCCCTCCCCTCCAATTAAAAAAAAAGTGATTAAAGGCAGTGTATGCAGTTCAGAATGGCACTAATGGACAAGAAAGCCCAGCTGCAATATTTGGGGAGATCCAATAAAAGGTTCATTAGGATTCTTTTCGTTATTGGAAGTCCTGATGACACAAGGGGACCTAATGAAACAGAAGACCTGGTCACAAGAGCGATGAGTTAAAAAAAACCCAACCCCAAATCCCAACCCCACTGACACCATTCTAAAAATTAGACAATTAAGAGTAAAACCAGGAATGTAGCCAGAACTATTCCACCTCGAATAATAAACACAAGGATAAGTTGCCAAGTGAGGTCAAAGAAGCAAATGGTAAAGTGAGTTTAAGAGACAGCTAGACACTTTTATGGGGAGAGAGGGGATTGAAGGATACAGTGACAAAACTGGGGGTAGAGTTGAGATAAACCCAGAGGACAGGCACGGTGGGCCAATAGCCTCGGAAAGTGCTCTGAGCCCCAGTTGCTCAGCAGAGGAGCAGAGCAGCTCTTGGCGTCCGGGGGAGACTTACCAAGGCTGTCGGCAGCGTCCTGTGAGGGATGAAGGGAAACTGCCGGAACAGTTTGAAGGGAAGATGAGCCTGGCAGGCAGAAATGGGTGTGCTCTCAGATGCGCTGGTCGTAAGCGCTGCCCTTGGTTTCACTAGTGAGAAGCCCTGGCAGACTTGCTAAAAAGCAGGTTTTTGAGGAACTTCTACCCAAGCAGCTTGTCTTCTTGCAAGTTACCAATGCAGAGCACAGAAAGAGACACCAAAAGAAAAACAGAAAGAACAAACTTATTTTTTCATTTTTCATGAAAGACTACTTGTAATATAGGAAAGAACAGGGTTGGCTAGAATATGATTCAAATAAGGCAAAGACAAAATATACAAAGGTTATGTTCTTCTCTGCTTGTACAAAGCTTTGCATACTTTCACGTTGTCAGCACAGCCTGTGTCGATTCCCATAAAAAAAGCTGGCAGAACTTCTGTGTCTTCAAATAACAGCATGATGAAGCCTAGTTTTAAGTGCTCGGTTTGGCCATCTCTGCGCTGATGAGCAGATGTGGTTCCACCAGCACAGTAAGGTTCTTACATGATGATGATGAGGGAACCAAGACCAGCATGGCCGCTGGAAGTAAGCCAGAGCATCAAATAAGTAAAGTGCAGTTTTCTTTATAGATTGCAATCTAAACACAAATGCCAGCTTCTGCTGCTAAAAAAGTTACCTTTGAGACCTCAGAGGGCTTTGAGCAGTGAGGATGGTCTGAAAGATGATATTCTTCTAGAAGACACATAAAACATGGAGAGATCTTGTGCTAGGTCCTGTAGGGACACTGAGTAGCAGGAAGACTCTGCCCTGAAGAGGTTGCAAGCCACAGATAAGGCTTTAAAAGACAGGTGTTTAAAGGCACTGAAAATCTTGAATGAGAAAGTATAGTCCCAGGCAGGGCTTTTCTATTCCTGATGACTAAATGCTTGTCCCATAGGTATAAATATAATTTAATAGCATCACTGTTTTTTATGTGAAACAGGCTAGTTATGTTCTGATGAACTCTTGCAGAGCCAAAATCTTAATCTGCAAAAATAGGCTGAGCAGTAATGGAAAGATCTGGCTGATCATCTTGGCTTGAATGACTAGATAAATCTAATATAAAACTAGTTGCCCTTCCCCAGCGTCAGAAAAGCCCTTTTAGTGCAAGGGGATTATAAAAACACACAGGGCACTGAGACACTTTAGTATGGACGTGCAGGAGAGAAATACAACTGTATTTATTCTCAGGCTGTTTCTTTTTATGGCTCATTCTCATCTGAGTCATGCCCCAGAACTCCCATTCATTTGAATGAAATGTTGAAAAACATAACTACAAAAAAAAAAGTAACCTCACTGCCCAGAAAAAATCCTGCCCCAGAGTTTCTTGGGAAATGGCGTGTCCTTGTGCACGTGCTCTACTCGTACAATAATCACTTCTGCTTAATGTTTCCTCCCAGGAAGGTCTCTGACATTTTTAACCATATCGCTGAGGTTTTTAGGTTAAATTATCAGTCTAGCTGCACAGTAAAGGTACATTGTAAAGGCAAATAAAGAGGTTTTTATCTACTGTACGGCAAGCACTCCAGGCCAACAAAGACCTGTATTTAGAGCAGGAGAGCTTTCTCACTCTCAGCCACTAGACGGCTCAGCCTAGAGGGTTTGCTTGCTTTTAGGA
This sequence comes from Fulmarus glacialis, assembly GCF_000690835.1. Classification (NCBI taxonomy): domain Eukaryota; kingdom Metazoa; phylum Chordata; class Aves; order Procellariiformes; family Procellariidae; genus Fulmarus; species Fulmarus glacialis. The sequence continues at coordinate 29,382 of NW_009205583.1, forward strand.
CAGCTGCGTTTCTGGGAACGCAATGCAGCCAAGCCGCCCGCTGCAGCTGGAGGAATTTCCTAACTTGCAACAGAAAGTTACAGGACTTACAAAGCAGCAGTCAGAGCTGAAGGCTATTGTGTAATGTAGCTCAAAATGTAGTTTCAGTAGCCTGAGTATGGTATTATGCTGTTATTGTAATTACAGCATTTATCCAAGTAGATCTAGGTAGCTATTACGAATTACAGACTTTTAAAAGTCTGGTTGCGTGGGCCCTTCTTCACAGGCCAAGCTCCTGCTGTCCTTGAGGCTGCCTAGGATAGTGCTTCATGCTCTGAAGAGAGGTGTGCTGTCAATCACTCGCTGCTCATTACCTCAGAATTGTGGCGATGCATGTTTCTGTTATTAGAAGGAAGGATTAATAGAGGATCAAAGAAAGGAAAGGTCACATGGCAGCGGGATTTGAATTGCCTGCAATGGATATTGCCCTGGTGAATGTCCACCGGACGGTCTGAAATATAAATCTCAGATTAGTTTTTGCACTGTTGTGGAATGAATGAAACCCTCTAGTGACTGAGCTGCTTTCTCACCCCACTCCGAGCTGCAGGACTTCAGCGTGGCTTGCTACAGGCTTCCCCTTTGTGAAGCCTGTCTGGGGAGGACGAGCTGCAGTTTGCAATGCTGAAGGTCATCACACAGGACAAAGCCTAACAACAGTCTAATATTTCTAAGCTGTATAAATTCCTAGTGTCTGGTGCAGGCAGAATCCAAACACTTGTGTCAATTCTGTACCATGCCCCAGACTGCCAAAAAACATTAATATAAGCATATTTATCTGGGCTGCAGTGTGTTACAAGAATTCATTAGGACAATATGTGATATGGTGCTGAAACAGAAGGCTGGGTTTCTCTGGCCAGAGATGAGGAAGTCTAGTCCCTGCTGAAAAAAAAAATGTCTGCTGGCAGCATTCATTTTTTACTAGGCCATCTGCATCTAGTCAAGGATAACTTGACTTTCTGAAAAAGCCATTCATCAGAATCAACCCTGTACAACTTTCTCTTGATGAGTAAAGCAACACAAAGAAAGACCAAGATGGTTAATAAACTTCTTTGGGAGCAAAAGGTCAATGCTGGTGTAAACAAAGCAGTGTCATAGTACTATACAGAAGCATTGAAGTTTCCTGCGTGTTTATATGGCTGATGCCCCATTTCTTCTTTATCAGTGTTTGTTATCATTTATTTTGCTCTGCTTTAGCTGATCTATAAATCTTTATAACAGTGTTCTTTATTTTCTTAATTTTGTCATCTCTCTTATCGGCTTTTATCACCTGTTTGTGTCCAGTATGTTTGCTACTCTCTGCTGCTTGATGGCTGCCCACGATTAGTTTTTTTAACCCTTTAGTTCTCATCTACCACACACAGGTCTAATAGTGAAGTCTTTCAGAATCTCTCTTTTTTTCTAAAGCTGGATCAAACACGGAAGACATTTTCATAGTCTCCTTAACAAATCATTAACTGTTAAAGGCAAAAAATGAATGAGTGCACTGAAGAAGACATTTTCATTGTCTCCTTAACAAATCATTAACTATTAAAGGCAAAAAATGAATGAGTGCACTGATGGGGAAATATTCCTGCCCCAAGTGATAGAGCCTTGCTTTTAGCTACACAACACAGAGAAACTAGGCAGTAGCTGTGGAAGTGGTAGAGCCTTGCTTTTAGCTAGACAACACAGAGAAACTAGGCAGTAGCTGTGTATTTTTCACTTCAGGCCTTTACCACTGTACTTCAGATCCAAATTGGAGAATCCTAGACTTGCATCCTGTGGGGAGGTAACAGGTTGCTCTTCCTGCCCTCCCAGTCTTTGGCTTTCATGCTTTGTGGCTGCACATGTGGAGAATGCAGCCACTAGAAGCTGGACTGAAGTCCCCAGGCTCTCGTCACATCAATCACTGATCATCCAGCCAAACATTTTATTATGAGCTTGGGCTAAATTAAAGACAGTCAGCTAACAGGAGAATATTCCATATCCACATGGACAAACATGAAGCAGCTGATACCTTAGTCATGTTATTTAGCTATTCAGTGATACTTACTTTAGAGCCACAACATTTAAAACCTCATAGATAGATAGGTGACATTTGCCTAGAGAACAAATATTTTCTTGAGCATTTCAGAGAGAAATAAAATTCTTCATTAAAGAATTCCAAAGAAAAAAAGAAAGTGATTTTTTCTTAGTGAAGAGCCTCTAGAGTTCACCTTTTTGCCTTTGATGTGTTATTTTAGAATCATAGAACCATAGAACAGTTTGGGTTGGAAGGGACCTTTAAAGGTCATGTAGTCCAACCCCCCTGCCATGGGCAGGGACATCTTCAACTAGATCAGGTTGCTCAGAGCCCCGTCCAACCTGACCTTGAATGTTCCCAGGGATGGGGCATCTACCACCTCCCTGGGCAACCTGTGCCAGTGTTTCACCACCCTCATTGTGAAAAATTTCTTCCTTATATCTAGTCTAAATCTACCCTCTTTTAGTTTAAAACCATTCCCCCTTGTCCTATCACAACAGGCTCTGCTAAAAAGTCTGTTCCCATCTTTCTTATAAGCCCCCTTTAAGTACTGACAGGCCACAAGAAGGTCTCCCTGGAGCCTTCTCTTCTCCAGGCTGAACAACCCCAACTCTCTCGGCCTTTCCTCATAGGAGAGGTGTTCCATCCCCCTGATCATTTTCGTGACCCTCCTCTGGACCAACCGGTCCATGTCTTTCTTGTGCTGAGGGCTCCAGAGCTGGATGCAATACTGCTGTTGGGGTCTCATGTAATTAGACTACAAAAAGATTTGTACAGTCTAGATATCCAAAATCTCATTAAAAAATTGATTGAGCCAAATGAATTTTTGGGGGATAGCCTCAGCAAAACATACACTGCTCTTTTTAAGTCTTTACGTCTTGAAACATTTTGTTTAATAGAGACTTACACAATGTAATTTCTAATGGCACCAGCATATTTATTGGAACTGGGTACTATAGGGAACCAAAAACCACTAAAGACTCTGAATTTCCCAATTAACTATGAATTTTGAGACCAGCCAGTTAAAACATTAATCGCCCTTGTTAATAAATGTAATATAATGTAATGCACTTCTAATAGTATGAGCCTCTGCTGAATCTGCAATCTTAGACTCTTACTTAGAAAAGCCCCATGTTCCTGAAGTTAATACGAGTAAGACTCCTGCCTGACCAAAAATTGCTGGATTAGGATCAAACTCCACTGATTATTCCAAATTTAGTATCCCAATTATTCCACATGAGTATACAGTTAGAGGATGTTCTGTCACATGGATATCAAGACTACAGGAAGGTCTATGTATTGGGATTATATTCTGTATATCATGTAGTTCAGCTGGATTCCAGTACCTCCGATACGTGATTCTGCATTTAACACCATAAGATTTGTATATGATTTAAGTAGAATAAAATTTCAGGTGACAGAGAAACTTACGGCAGGGGGTTTTGTTTGTTTGTTTGTTTTGTTGTTGTTGTTATTGTTTTTTAACTTCCCCTCTCTGCCTGGAATGAGTATTTAATGTTAGAAGATAGAGGTGAGCTAATCCTGAGACCCAGCTAAAATACTGGCCCAAAATGTGAACTCACTTTAGGAGCAATGTAGTGAATAGTCATGAAACGTATAACATTGGTTTTAGTCAGGGGAAATTTTGTCATTGTGTGTTGTTTAACTTCGCCATTTGCTGGAAATAAGTTAGTACATTCCTGGCTCTTTTTTGCAGACATCCATCTTTAAAGGCAAGGTTGTTGTTTTACATTTTAAATGTTTTTATTCATACATATACTAAACTCAGAAAAAAAAATCCTAAGTAATCCAGCTGGATTTTTCAACTGTACTTTTTAACCAAAGATTATTGTGATTTAATTTTTTAATTCCTCTCTTTGATATCAGCATATTTAGAGTTCTGACCTTTTCTGAAAACAATTTTGCCTTCTAGTGGAAACTCTGGATTTCTGTACACTGTGCAGATTGCTTGAGCTGACTGGCATGAAATTTAATTTGCATTAATAAGCCACAGGCAAGGGCAAAATGAAATGACTGTGACCCATGAGAGTAGGATTTTAGAGTGTTTACAAAATTATGCTTCTGAGCAGCATGGAAAAGCAATGGCTAGTGTAGGGCATGTTCTGTCTGATTCATAAAGTGAATCACCTAATCCAACCTGGTTGTCAGAAGAATTGGGGCTGCGTTCCTTGAGCAAGAGGCCCTTCAGCTGTGATTTGACACAGAACATAGGGTGTGACACTGAGGGAGAATTTGCCATAGTGAATACAAATTAAAACATTCCAGCTTCAGCAGGTGTACGTGGCCCAGCCCCAAACACCCACCTAGCCAACCATCAGTGCTGATGCTGCACCGAGCAAAGCCCAAATGAGGAACGGTCCCGAGGGACTCGGCCACCTTTGCACACTGTTGCCCATGGCAGTTGTTACCTTTGACTAAACAGCGAATAAAACTTCCCCTCCTGTCTGCTGTAGCCTGTAGTGGGGTGTGAATTAAGCACTTCAGGGATTCTGCAAAAGGTAGCTTTGAGGGCATAATTTTGGCTTGCATGAGCAAGCCATTGAAATCAGAGTTTGAGGCCCCCTTGTGCGAGATGGGCTGCAGAAATGTTATGTCTGTGTAATGGCTGGGACTCTCTTGAGCTTTTCTGCTCAAAAAACAGAAGGCGGTTAATTTAGACTTGATGTTTTCCACCGTATCCCAGTGCTAAATCCAGCCAAAGTTCCTAAAAGTACCTGCCTGACTAAGCTGTTTCTTGAGAACTTTTTCAACCATACTTGGTTTCATTTCTACATTTTAGTTTCATTTCTACATTTTAGTTAGAGTCTGCACCAGGCACGGAGTCGGTAATGACTCGTGGACAAAGAGTGTTTTAAAGATACAGAATGTAATTATGCACTGTCGAAATTATATATACCTTTATTTCCAGCTGAGCTCTGTGAACACTTAACATAGCTAAACATTATGATGATTGTTTATTGCATATGATATTGCATTTGGTGCTGCTCAGTGTAACTGTACAAGGGAAAATATCACTGCTATGTTACTGTGGTACTATATGGAGGTACTAATTTCCTCCATAAGATTAATTCATCTTAGTTTCTTGTGTGGAGCTAATGCATTGTTATTATATTGATGTGGCTTTGAACTCTGAAGCATTGCAGTATAAAGCACATTGCTAAGTTAATTAAGGATATGAACTGATTTTTCAAATGAGCAGCCAAACTTAGGTATCTGTCCCATATTTCGATTTCATTGGGCTGAATTTATATTTAATCTTTTGGGTCTTTTTTGTGGAAATAAAATGCTGAAAACTGCTATGTCAAGTTGAACAAAATATTTCTCTCAAACTCCAAATGGAATGTTTTGTTTCAGTATCTTGTGAGAAAAGCAAAGGGATTGAAGGGTACAGATCTGCTTAAAAAAGAAGTCTTGTACTCAGCACTAAGGAATGAGAGCATTTGGGGTGCAGAAAATGCAAGTTCAATTTTCTCCTTTGGTGTAATTCCAGTGAATCATTTTCATAACAAGAAAGTACAACATGGAGATTTACATCAGGCAGGCAAATCACATTTTTATCTACACATATAGGAATGCTGGTTTTTTTTTTCCTTACACCAGATTAATCAGAAAAACTAATACTGGTGGCACTGGAAGAGCTTGGTCAATGATTACCTACTACAGACCTGGCGGGCACTGAATCTGTCGGGTAACAAGACTACACACACTCATGGTATCATTAGTGAATTATACCTTAAATCACTTAGTTTTAATTTACTAGTTGAAGTCTCAGTGAGAATAAAGATGAACAAAAATTGCTGTTGTTACCAGTATGCCTGAAATTAGGCTTTTAGTCTGTGCCGAGTTCTTCACAGCTGGTTGTCAACACAGCTCCGTAACTGAAGAACTATAGAAGTAGCCAGAATCTCAATCCATCTATACCTGTAGTTAAGAAACTATCTCAATGTTCAAAATATGAAAGATGTAAAATTTACAGCCGTGGAATAGTAACATTTCACATTTCCTACAATAAACTAACAAAAATAGATCGTGGTAAAACATAGATACGTGATACAATGGGAAAAATCTCTACTAAAGAAAACTTTGGATAGGGGTCACTAACTTGAGGAAAGTGCTTATCTCCTTTATTTGTTTCCGTTATGTAACGAGCAGTGCAAAATAGCATTCCAGAATCCCATTGTGCCTTAATTTTTTCAAAATAGGGCTCAGAGATGTGCGTATATGTCAGTTCTCTGCAGGAAATATATTTTTGTTGTGTAGAAATATATTGCTTAATGTATACGAACATTTTAATAAAAACATAACTAGGTGATGATCTGAAAGGCTGTTTCCCTTTACAGACTAAAAAAAAGCCGCAGAAGCAAACAATTTTTGTAAATGACATCTCTCACTGCACTCTGCTCCGGTAATTTATAAAGGCTCACAGGCATCATTATTTCAAAAGATTAATTCTGTTTAAATAGTCAATTGAGCAGAACAAGACGTTAGTAGGATAGTTAGCTATGTGTCACAATATACTAGATAAAGTATTATGCCCCACTTAAGAATTAATAACATTTTAAACCTCTACATAAACTATTTTTTTTATCAATAAACATGTCTCTGACAGGGGACCAGATGCACTCACAGGTCTTAATTGTTCAATCCAGTTACTAATCCCCACTTGATCAAGATTTTACTGACTTAGCAGCTGTCTGGAGAGTGACAAATTTATGATTCAATTGCAATTTCATCTTAAACTTGAAACTGCATGATCATTTGTGGGAATTAGCTACCTGATAAGATAACGAGGGTGGAAGAAGTGCACATAATTCTGTGCAGCAGAATCGGAGTGTTGCAGAACTCTTTAGGATGCATTGGAAAGACACAAATGGCCATTAAGGGATTAGCCCATCACTGATTGAGTGGCTGCATAGAGTTGAGGTTTACTAAATCACTGGAGTGGTAGGTCATTATCCTTGGATACAGGAGACAGTTGAATCTGTGTCCAAACACATGAGCAGTAAATTGGAGTGAACGGAGTGTGCCAAAAATGAAAAATAAAAAATGCTGAACCCTTGTTCTTCAAGTGTTCAAATTTCCAGGTCATACCCCAAGTTTTTTTCTTTCTTGGCATAAAAAATATTTTTTCACTGCCTTTAGTATCAGCATATTCTTGTCTCTGTAATCTCTTTTGAGTGTATTGCTTCCCCTCAGTGCTATCAAATTTGTGCTTAGTTAACAAATGCTGAAACTTAGATAACATTTTAGAAACTGATTAGGAAAGCAATGTTAGGAGTTTCCCTCTCCGGTTTTGATGGCTTGTGCACAGTTACTACTAAATATATAATTAAAATAAATGAGTTTTCCTCATTTGGGTTTTGTAATGATAACATTTTGGTAAATCTCTTTTCTCCAACTGTTTTATGTGCTATTGAACTGAATCAATAGTGTGCTGTCATAGTTTTGTTTACTTTGGAGAGTTATGACAAAAGTAATGCCTTTGTTAAAAATAAATACAAATCCAATTGTTTTTTCTTAAGAGAGAAACCATAAAATTCTGCAGGAATAACACAACACTCCTGCCTTCCTTGAACATGTGTTGATGCAGCTGATGAGTAAAATTAATCGCTGAGCAATTCCACTTCGGGGTTCTGTAACAATATGTCTAAAGATTATTTGGCAATTCAAATTGATAGCTTAAATATGTCAAATTTTGGAATTTTTGCTGTGCTGGCTATGGCCTTTGGCTAGCCTGATTAAGCCCAAGATCCCTTGGGGCTATTTCTCTGTGAGTTGAACTTAATGATCTCTTTTCCCAAGGTATAGATGCATCTAATGTTGTTCAATTTATCTCAGTCTAGAAGGGCACATAACTTTAGAGGGACTCGTTTCCTGAAGCATAGTGCATTTCACTAGAAATTTGTGAGCTAGTAGATTGGAAAATTCACCTTCAGCGAAATCTGGTTAATTTTCATCATGCAATGAGCAATTTTCACTTCCTAACACAACAATAAAATATGCAGTACAGCTGGAAGCCAAAGTTGAATATTGTAGTCACCTGTAAGTAAATGTTTTTAACATAATTGTACTTTACTGAGACTAACTGAGAAGGAAGGTGAATGTGTTCAGCCATAAGGGTCTTAGGCCAGGTAAGCTTACGTAACCCCAAACAAACGTCCCATTTTGCCCAACACTCGTCAGGCAGTACCAGGAATGTTGTGTTATTTCCCAGTTATTTTTCCCTCTACCAGTCCCAGTCTAAATGTTGAAAAACTACTGAGGTGCCTGGGTTTTTGGGAACATGCTAATACCTAAAATAGAAAGTAGAAGTATTGGGCCAGTTTAACTCTGACTTTAGTGGGAACAGGACAAAATAAAGCAGGGGCTAGCATAAGTTTTGGGAAAATAAAATAAAAAGAAAAATAAATATGCAAAAAAAAAATCACATAGGAAATGATTGTTTTCTAGATTTGGACATAACTCTTATGGCAAGCCTGAAGGTTTAAATTAGCTGAAAAACTTTATCTGCATTTTAAATGTTGAAATCCTTGGCCAGCTCTTCTTTCTAAGGTTCAACTGATGTCCAGAAGATCTGGACAAGTAGATGGTGAGTAGGACTGGGAGAACAAACTAAGAGGAAGGAAAGAGCAAGAAGAAAATCAATCTGCCAAATTAGACAGAGCAAAGGAACAGGAAGAAAAACAGGAAATAACCTAATAAAATATAGTGGAAAATAAATAACTTCCAGTGCCCCAACAATTTCCTCTCACGAAAAGTATTGGCAGTATAAAGCAAATTACAGGCACATTTCTGTCTGGCTATGGAAAGTAAGCTATTTAGGGACGACATATGGCATCCCTCCCCTCCCTCCCCC
>NW_009205584.1:0-2660 GCF_000690835.1 Fulmarus glacialis
CTTCAAAACGTCCCCGCGGTTCGCTCAAGATTGCAGGGGCCGCATCCGCGACAATAGGTCTCCCTGGCTTTGGTGAGGTCCCCTCCTGCTCGGGTGGCACACGGGACCTTTGTCCCAGGCCGTTTGTGCAAACACGGGCGAGCCATCGCGTCCTCGCACGGGGCGGAAATGGCCGGGACTGCAAAAACAAGCAAACCGGTTACACAACTTCAACATGTAATTCCAGGGCTTCTAATTATTGATTTTGAAAGGGAGGAACCAGGTTCTGCACTTGCAGGACAAACACAAGTGTGAGAGTTCAATCCTCTCCCTATTCTTCGGGGATCTCCTGTACCTTCTGGTTGTGCTGGTGGTGGACTAAGCTCGACGTCCTGGGATCAAAAGCCTGGAAAGGCTCTCCTAGGAACAGGCGGTGGTTTGGCAGGCATGGTGCAAGGGAGAGTTGGTCACCAATCCCAGAAAAAAGAGACATGGTTAATTTTTTTGTAACATAACAGGAAGGTGGAATCATGTGAAACGCCACAGGTATCCTAAACTGCCTCCAGAGCCTGTGTGACCCTGCCTGGAGCATCGCCTGATGCTGCGAGTACCACCCAAATCACACTTAAGGCAACAGGCAGGTGGGGGTTTGGGACCAACCGGTTGCAGGAAGGCTGCTGCCCCCCTCCCAAGCTGCTGTTTCACATGCCGCAGCAGTACTGAGCCGCTGACGTGAAAGGCTCACAAGCTGAGAGTCCAGAAGCCACTGCGGAGTGAGGCTCATCCCTTGGTTCAACCCCAGTATTTTAAGAGCAGTCTCCAGGCTGGCTCTCGGCGCCGCAGCAGTCAGTGAGAACAGCCACTGCGACTGTGGAAGAGGCCAGAGGAGCAGGCTATGGACTGCCCAGGGCACCCACTAGCCACCGGGTCTGCAAGCAGCCCCAGCACTGCCAGGCAAACGCACCGGGATTGCCTGGGAGGAGCTGGCTTGTTCGCCAGGCTCTGAAGGCTTCCCCATCAAACACCCATGTCTGCACCCAGGTGAAAACCTCCTGGAAGGCACCAGTCACTGAAGAGATGCTCACAAGCCCTCCCACACAGGAATTCAGCTCTTCACCAAATCCACAGGGCTTTGCTAGCTGTGGAAAGCCAGCAGTCAGCAAGACTGTATGTCTTTAATCAAATTTAGCACAGGAACAGGGCTCCAGACAAGCTGTGGGATCATCTTTGTCCCTGGGGATACATGCAACTCGCCGAGGCATAGCCTTGAGCTGCTGCTCTTGTCTTGAAGCTTGCCCTCCTTGGAGCAGATGTTGGACTAGAGACCTCCAGGTGACTTCTCCAGTGACTGTATCATTCCCAGCACCTGGGACTTCAATGCTGTCAGCTAAACCTTTGCTAGAGGTAAAGAGAAACCTTCAGTAAGAACTCAGGGCATCAAACACCTTGGAGCAGATCCAGACTCAAGACTGTCCCACCACCGGCTTCTGCCTGTCCCAGACTTAAGTGAGCTCAAGTGCCTTGGGGGTGTTCAGTGCTCTGCGCCCTTTTTGCCCAGGGATCTCTGCAAGTGCAGTCACCAAGCTGCTGCAGCTGCAACACACAGCACTGATCCCCTGCCCGCTTCCAAAACAAGGAGTAAAAGTTTTCAAGAGCCCAGGGCTTGCTGGCACCTTGCCTTTAGTGGGAAATCATCCCTTGATTCACTTGTCTGAGTGCTGACAGCTCTGTGTGATCCCACCCTGAGCCTGGCGCAGGGAAGCCGGCAGCACAGCAGCCATTCCCAGACACCTCTCGTGGGCATGACTGAGCACAGGGATTTCTCAGCTTGTCATGTAATTGTCTGTGCCCGGCCCGTTATCCGAGCCTCTGGGGATGGCGGAAAGCCTACTCCACTTTGAGGGGAAACAGTGATTTTTCAGATGTGCCTGAAACACTGCAGCTGCGGGTGGCTTTGAACTACATTATAAACTTAAAGGAACTTTCACCACATTGATTCAGTCGGCAAAATCAATGGCCCTGAATCTGTTATGCCCAGGAAAGGGTCAACAGCCAGCACTGTTTGCATTGCAGTCATTTAGAAAGCTGAGGCACGCGAGGGGAATGCGCTCTGGCATGTGGGACCATACAAGCAGAGCAAGGCAAGGGCTTTGGGAATGGTGGGTCTACTGTTGAGTGCGGGGGATATTTCTGCCCTGGGAAAGGCTTGTCTCAAGTGGTGCCTCTGGCACGTGTGAAGGCCAGCGTGAGCTCTTCAGCCGTGCTGCAGTGAGATGAGCTTCACAGCTGTCATGCAGCATCTGTGGGTGTTAAAACACAGAGGGATGGAGCCCTACCTGAGGGCGTGCCACACGCGTGGGGATAAGGGGTGAAACAGCCTGGACTTGCAGTCGGAGTTACATGAGTGGGTTCCTGTGCACCTGGAAAGCAACTCCAGGGTGCTTTCAGTGGGTGGGGGAGCACATTCACAGCTTTCAGGGCTTTTATACAGTAGGGTCTGGTCACAAGGACTGGCCTTTCATTAAGCACAAGATGGAGATTTTTCACCTCCAGCTCACTTGATTTCCATCGTGTCCGGTGTTGATATAAAGACTTGGATACGGAGTTCGTTGGCCTGAGCGTTTGTAGCAGCCCAGGCTCTCCCACCCAGGAGGGATGCGCTTCTCGGGGCCCCGCTCCCA
>NW_009205585.1:0-8214 GCF_000690835.1 Fulmarus glacialis
TTCCAACCTTAACGATGCTATGATTCTATAATTCTAGATTGCCAAGTCTTTTAAGAAGAGACAGCAAGGAAATGACTGTTCACTAAAATTGCAATGTAAAGTCTTTTCTACCATTTTAAAATCTTCATGATTTTTGAAAAACAGGGTCATAGATATAAACTATTTATAAAGGGTTGAAGTTTTTAAAAAAAATTGTCAATAATTTTTGTCATTATTTGAAAGAACCTAAACATTTTAAAATTATATTTTCAAAGAAAAAAGTCATTTTGATATCATAATAACATACGTTGCTTAGAAAATGGTATTCAATATCAAGGAAGATTTTTCCCTTCATTTTTACTTTAGAAATCTGTCAAAGAGAATTCTTTCTCAGAGAGGTTACTGTTTTGATGAACTGTTGAATTTTTTAAAACCTGTTTCACTGAAAAATTCCTCATCAGTTTTACTGCTGACACTGCTGCTAATGACTAAATTCAGCCGCTTACGCAAAGCTTCCCGCTGTGATCCTTCAAGGGGAGTATAAGCTGCTCCACCAGGCAATCATATCTCAGTGAGGTGCTGGAGTGTGGAGTGATGGCCTTTTCTCCTCCCTGCGTTCTTTGTGCTTTGGGGCTATGCAGAGCTGTTAGGAGTGCCTAACTCATAACCACATCTGTGTGGATTTTTCCACCCGTTGCAGAGTCCTGCCTATCACTACTGAGCAGATCTAGTGATGCATTTTGGCATATGCTCCAAGGCTTCCTAACAGTGTCACTGAAGAAACATAATATTGCCAAGCAGTAACATTTCACAGGCAGCCAAGAGCCATCACTTACAACATTGTTCTTATTTACAGTACTGCTGAGTTTATGTCAGGTGTAGCTAAGCTCCACCAGAAGTTCAGCTTGAGCATTAACTTATTATTGTGCCTTTTTTTTTTTTTTTTGATACTCAATATACATCCATGTTTACATTCCCTGTTTCTACTCAACACCGTGGGTCATTCTGCACCACTTTGTGAAAAATAGATTGAATCATCCCCAGTAATCTGAGTAGATAACTCCCCATAAAGATACAAACAGAAGAAACTCGTATTTCTATTCAGAAAGAAGACAGGGAGTATCCAAGATATAAGTTTGCTCTGCAATTTACTAGCACATATAGGCAAATTTTATGGATTCACATGGCTAAGATATCAACCTCCTAAATTTTGGGAAAACTGCATTGAAAGAGGCCGTCTATGAATCTTTTCCATATACTATCTGATAAACCATCTTTCTACCTGTGTAGAGGGATTTCTGTGTTAGTATACACTCAACTACAATAAATATAACATTTATCATAATATCGGAGAGTAATTCCAGTGGCTGTAGACATGAAGAAATCTATTCTGTTGAAAGGAGAAATTGTCAGTGCAGTATGAAAGGAGTTCAGGAAGAAAATGTATGTCATTGTAAACACTGCTTTCTGTGAGATTATGTATTGTGTGATCTCCTTCAGACATGTGAAAAGACAGGAATAAATGCAACCATTGTAATCTACTGAATAACATATCTCTCCTAAAAGTTTTGTATAAATCTTCCAGTCCTTAGAAATTCTGATAACAATATTTTTCTTTTCCATTACATATATTTTTAAATTAGTATCATAGACAAACATTGTTTAGATAGAAACCTAATGTTATTTCTTTGAATTACCTTAAAGAAAAGTAGAATGTAGGAAGATATAATATGAATCTAAAGTCTTTGGTCGACATGAAACTTTCCCATAGCCCGGTCTAGTCTTTCTAAAGATGGGATATCTGGTGTATGTTATGCTCCTGGATTCCAAACAAAAATATATGTAATCATTTTATAAAGGAAGTATTTAACAGCAATGTAATCATCACCTCTAACATACCATTATATTACATAGGTAGTACTCCTAAACTGGTCTAAGAAGTCTACTTCTTTTAAAGATACCACATAATTCTGAACAGTAAAAAGGCAGTCACTGACCAGTAGGATTAACAATGCAACTTTTGAGATGGTTTATAGATTAGTTAAGCAAAGCTTTTGTTGAACTTGGGATAGTAAAACAAACAGTAACTTTATATTTAACAAAGTGTCTGTGAAATATACCAATCATCTCCCTTCTGCTGGTACTGAAAAATGAAGCAGAGGCTGAGTTCATCCTCAGCTCTTAAATACACTGTAATTACTCTAACTGCTTGTGTGTATATAATTATTTCATTTTTTCAGTGAAATATCAGGGTCGTAATAGAGGTAAAATCAGAGTATTTCTTCTGTTGGCTGGACCAAGATTCACATCACTGTGTGCAGACTATTTGTGGTTTGTCTTCTGGTTTGTCTTCTAGCACTATTACCATCCACAAATCCTAGCTACTTTTGCAGAAGGCAATATTGAATGACCCTGCATTCACTTTGTGTGAATACGTGGGTAGGTGGGAATTTTGGAGTGTGACATGGCATGGCCTTCCCATCCACAAAGCAGTTATTTAGGTCTTTGAGTTAAGTAGCAGGGGCAGCTAAGATCTGAGTTTCAGCTCTAGAGTTCTTCTAGAATTCCCTAAGCCCAAGTTTTTCCATGCTACTGGGTCCACTCTGTGTAGACACCAGCACAGGCTTCTGCTGCCTCTTAAAATCCAATGTAGAAATAGCCTCAAAGTCAAGATTAGAAACAGTAGGTTTCCAACTTCTGATTAAGCATTTAGAACTGTGTCTAACAAAAGAACATTTATCGTTCCAAATCTAAGCCTATTGTGGAAAGGTTTACCATCTTGCCACTGAAGTCAGTGGGAGAAATTAAAGTTTTTTCTACATGATCAGTCTTAAAGAGGATCATTGCTCTTGTAACATCTTGAAGTTGAAGAACTGAAATACAATCTTAATTTTTACTTAATACATACACTGGGGGAAAACAATGGTAACTGAGATTATTTTTAAAAATCCTTTATTGCAGAAACTTGGCATTTTTTTCTTTATATTTTAAAATAAAAGTCATTTATATTTAAAAATATATACAATCAATTTTCTGAATGCAATTATTTGGCCCTCATGTTCTCCCATCTCAACTTTTCAAGTTATTTCATTCACTTTTTGGATCCGCTACTTGTAATTGCCCATAATATGACTTTTAAAAATAGAGAAATGCCATAAACATGTTGAAGAACCCGTGTATTGATTGTATCTTCTTCAACAATTGTGTCTCTGTCCCCTTTTTTTGGGAGGAAATGTCTATTCGCTCTCAGTGTTCTCTAGACTATCATTAATGATCTTCCATGGAGAAACTGTAATTTCTGGCTCCCTCTGATGGTCCACTTTGGAATTATATACTCATAACTACCCATTCAGATACAATATTCCATTTACAATTTTTTAACAAGCCATTCTTGGATATGAATATCATGGCTCCATTCCTTTACTTCCCTTCTCTTTTTTGAGAAAGTGTTTGTGAGACACTTTTTAACTTTGGTATATGACTCTTCAGCCAGCCACTAGCAGATCTCTAATACTTTATGTTCTTAAAATTGCAAATTACAATTCTAGGGCTTTCTCTTTCCAGGTTTCCATAGCAACTGTTGTACAGCTTATTCATTGGAAAGAGTTCTGTTTAATTGATCTCCTAATGTATTGCTTAATAGTAACTGTTAAGCAGTCTTTTGTTTCCAGGTCATATTTAGGGTTCACATATTTGCATAAAAGCATTTCATTAGCTGAAACCAATCATTATTAGTAATTTTCTTTTTTTAGTTTAAAATAACTAAACCCTCATTGAGATTTTCTGAATAGCAAATATTTATATCTTGCTGAATGGGTTTTCTCTGTGAGCCTGGGTGCTTTGTTTCTCTGATCAGCAAGAAAATTACAGAGCTTCAAAATGTTAATCAGAGAAGACAAAAAGAAAGTGGCTTTTTTTCCAATTGAAATGTAAATGCACAGTGACGATAACTATAGGCCACAGGCAATATTTGATGACAAAGTTGTAATGGATAAATATCCTTTAAAAATCTCAGTAATGCACTGCCCAACTTGAATACATTGGGATTTTTTCTATTATGCATAATAATGATTTTCTGACATCTTAGGCTATGGGAGTTTAAAACCTCAAAGAAATCCTTTTTTGCAATATGATGCTGTCCAAAACTTTTCCCACTTAAGTTAGTCAGTTTTGATGAATATTTTTGTAGTCAAGTATACTAATTATTTTGGTTCTGCATGAGTTGCAAACTGATTTTCAGCTTATTGGGGTACATGAATGTCAAGCAGTTCACCCAGAGTCACATGATGAAGTTTAGTCCTGAAAACAGAAAAATTGGTGTTCACCAAGAACAATCATTTAAATTCTTTTTGGATAATAACTGCTACGGAAAACAAAGTATATAGTTTTAAGCAACTTCTCCTTAAACACCTTTAAAAGAGCTAGACTATCAAACTTTCTCAAGCCTGAACGGAGAGTATAGAACTTGCTCCATATGGCTGGATTCATGTTATACATACTGTGAGTCTGGTTCACAAATCACGTTAATTGATTACAACTCTGGATATTCTAAAATAATGTTTTTCATTTTCTTTTAATCATCGTTCTGCTTTTTCCAGTGCTTGGAGGTGATGGTTTTCAAGATTTGCTAACAAACATGAGAGCTTTAAGTCTAATTCTTTTACTGTTTTGGTTCTTTTTAAATGAGACCTGATACTCTTAAGCACAGAACTTCAAGAAAGGCTCGTGAAAATAGAAAATATGGAATGATTTCTAATGAATTCCCAAGACTTAGCAGGAATTACATGTTTCTAAAAACAATTAACTCCCTTCAGATCTCAAAACATTCATAAGCAGTTGTTCCTTTGTAGTAGGAACAATGTAGTCCAATGTAATATGCATAGCTTGAACAAAAAACACAGTGTTGGGAATTGAGAGGGTCTATAGTGAAAGAGAAAGGGAAGGTATCGTGTTTGACCTTTTATTTCCTAATAAAATACTGGTAAAAATTGCTGTTGTTATTGCTAATGTTTAGATATTATGGTGAAGATATCCAGAAAGAGAAATAAATGCCATTAATATTTATGATAAATCATAGGCCGAACTTAGTTCATCAACTTAAAGCGTCTAGTTGTTGTCTATACTGAAAGAATGCGTACAAGTACTTCTTGCCCACTGATAATTTTAAAATAGGTAAAAAGCATCTCTAATAGGAAAAGTTACTTGAAACAAGCTTTTCAGGAGTTCTAAATATCTGGTTCTATTTTCCATCCATTTTCTGCCATTTTGTAAAATGTCGGTATGGAGAAAAGCTGTGCCAAAAATCTTCCTGAGAAGCTTGTTTATTGGTACAGACATAAGGCAGAGTAAGTGTGAACCAATACCATTTTGTGTATATATGAAAATAATTTTAGTAAATAGTGTTATGGTTTCACATGGTATGTTTGCATGAATAAGAGTTAAATTTGCACTGATAAAACACATTTTTTTACTATTTTGCATATTCACTGAGATGCCTGCTGAAGACTGATGATCACCTTATTTTAAAGTCATCAGGGACATCAAGGAATTTTGTTACATACTCAGGATAATTACAGTGAATTTTTAGACTGTTAAAGAAAAGGAAGACAATTTGTCATATTTAGATATTTTGAATTATATGTTTTAGATGCATGAAAGTTAAAGAATATTATTTTTCTGCTAATCATGAAATCACTTTAAAAAATTTTCCCTACATAGTATCAATGGTAATAGTCTCACCAAAAAAGGATTCTTCATTTATATTTTAAACTACATTCTTTCTCTGCCTTTGATATTTTTTCCTTGCTGTTTGAAAGATTTTGAGTATAGTGACAGAGTAATAACTTTATAGTCTTCAGTGATGCCCACTTGTACTTAGTTTTAGAAATCTGCCTTGTGAAAACAGCCTTAGCAGTAATATACCAGCTACAACAGGATAATCAAACATATTGAATAAAACCAGCAGTTTAGGGGCAGTTATACTTGCTTAATCGTGTTGTTTTCCCCTACAAAGAGGGAGAGGCATAGGAAGAAATGAAGCACAAAGAGCCAAAGATGCAGGCTCTCTTAATGTCTTTCTCCAAATAGCACTCTTGAACTACTGATGTGTGTGTGCTCCAAGAAGCCTCAGTAATTTCAAGACTTGGCAACTATGTGTTGGCTATAGCAAGAAGGAAATAATTTATGGTCTCAGGTACTATTCTTTTCTAGCAATTTATTTGCCTTGTGAAGTTCAGCTAACTATTTCCATTTTGGTTTTGAAACAGAGTGTGTGAGAGAGGGACGCATTGATAGCATGCAAATACTTGGCCATGTCTACTTGTGTGAGTACAAACTGAGATGATTTTGTGTAGGACTGCTTTTCCTACACAAGTCTCAGCAGCAGAAGAATGTGGAAGCTAGTACAAAGATCCAACTTGGCCACCTTTAAAAAAATTCATTTTGGAGGCCACGTAGTTGGCACTGTGGTAAAGCTAATGTGCCCTGCTGACTGATAGGGCGGAACAGCTTGAGCACAATACTGCACAATGCATCACAATGTCTCTCAGACTGAATGTTACTTGTGTCTGGCCTTTCTAGTTCTCCCTGAACTATTTTACTACATGTTAGGCTCCACAATTTGAATGAGCCCATGTCTCAGGTATAGTACCCTCTACATAAATATCTTCCATTCTCACTTTTTCACAAAAAAATGTGACCCCACTGCACTCCATTGATTGTACTAACCAGGGCTCCCTGACTGTAACAGGAGGTGAGGCAACTGGCTCACACGTAATCTTATACATAAGGACAACTAAATACAGATGAGAGGTGGGTCCCTCAGATTATGAATCTTTAGAGCAAGAGTTTCAAAGAGACTAAAAAGTCTTATTTGTAACGGGTAGCTGCTCAATACTTCCAATGAAGCTAACTAGAACTTGATTTTGAGGTAAAGAATCTCCAATACATCATCCTTTTTTGCACCCAGATGGTTGTTCATACTTTGAACAATTTTTCTTTTATTCTATTATTACTTTTCATTACGTGTAAATACTTAGTGGGTACATATTGTGCTAGTAATTTTTACAGTCATCATTTATGCTATTTGATTCTTTAAGCCCTTGAAATATGAAACTCAGTAAACAAAGCAACTGAAATTGTGAAATCCATCACAATAGAGGACAATTTGAAATGGAGAGTCTATGTCTTCTCATTCTTCCTCCTGTGAATGATACTCTCTCAGCTTACTACACCTTCTGCTGGTTTTTCCTCCTTTTATTTCCAGGAGCTAGTCCTAGCATTGATCCTTCTTTCTGTTAGGCAGCACTAAGGCTACTGCTCTAATAAGACTTTCTATTAAGCATCCAGATTGATCAAACACTGAAGGTTGCACTGCTGTTTTGGGTGCCAGTTTGATGACAATATTTGCCTTCTTCCTTCCTCTTTCAACAGGTCAAAGATTATTATTTCTTCATGAAAAGGACAGAAAAAACCGCCTCAGACAGCTTCCATTAGGAGCACAATGCCCATTTCTAAGCATTCACAAGGTGAGAATACCATGTATGTATTCCAGAGAATATTCACTCTGTTTAGGCAACTTTGACATCCTACAATAAAATGATTGGTTCACCTTTAGTGAGAAGCTTCAAAAGAAATACATTCAGTGGAAGAAAAAGACAGAGATTTTATTTGCATGCCTAAAACTAGAGAATATCTGGCAACATGTGTTAGAGTAATATTTGGTCTAAATTTGGCCA
Organism: Fulmarus glacialis; assembly: GCF_000690835.1. Classification (NCBI taxonomy): domain Eukaryota; kingdom Metazoa; phylum Chordata; class Aves; order Procellariiformes; family Procellariidae; genus Fulmarus; species Fulmarus glacialis. Next base: position 7,716 of record NW_009205585.1, read on the forward strand.
GACGTTAGTTCAAGCATTTTTGCTGCTGTCTTCTCCTTTTTGGCACAAAAAAGATAGGTGAAAAACATGAAAGAACATCAAGGAAACTGCTGCTTTTTCAAATGGTGCTGTTTTATAAAAAAAGTGAAATTTATCAGCTGTGGTTATTTTCCAGAATGTCCTTCTAAGTATTACCTTAATTGCATTGCTTGCAGAGTATGCACTTTTTATTAATCAATAAGACAATGATACTTATAATGAGATTATACAAGCAGCAACTAATCATTATCTCATCATCAATCTCTAAATCTATTTCCCATTATTAAAATCCACAATACTCTGTAGGTTCCTCAACAACAATATCTTATAACTACAGTGTATGTCACAGCATAGGTGTTTTCACTGCTGACTGTGGTTTAATTTCCTTGCTAGCTGTATCGTTCTGAGCTGAACTTGGTATGTAAGATGTAATGAGTCAGTAGCAGCAACATCCGCCATTCATGCTGACTGGGCGTCCCAC
>NW_009205585.1:8238-16282 GCF_000690835.1 Fulmarus glacialis
GGCTTCCCCAGCTATAGATGTTTAAAGGTATATGTATGTCCTGATACACCACTGCTCCTAGGCTGGGGATGAAAGAGAGAAAGGTGTCTGGTGTTTTCCGCTTAATTGTCTGCAGCTAAACTGGTGCAACACAGTGCACGTGTCCTCAACTAACACCTAACGTGGAGAACATTCCAGAAGGTCAAGCTGTGCATGCCCATGCAGCAATAGCCAACCCAGCAGAGGCTGTGAGATTTAAGCCAACCATAAATGGGTATTCTACACCTAATCCTATAAGTACTGGGTCTGCTGGATGTGTGAGGGTTGCTGGAGTGTGTGAGGACTAATGGTGGGGTGGGGAAGCCCTGTAGCCTGCATGCTACCAGCTGGGGCTGCCACGTTGGCCCCCAACCTTCTCTCCTTGGCTGTGCCATGTCGCCCATGGAGCTGGAAGGTTGTGGCTCATTAACATCAAATATACTTGTGACTAAGAGTGCTTTGGAACTGAGCCATTTAGTTACACACAGTCATTTTCGTCTCAAACTGTGACAGCTTCCCAACTGAAGCGTGCTGAGAAGACAATCTTCTTTTCAAAGACAAAAGAGATCCAATGTGGTAGACTCTCATCTAAGGGCAATACATATTAAGGGCATATATTTTTCTTTTACCTCCACTCTTCCTGTACCTCAGCAGACTAACTTAACATCTCAGGAAAACATGTTTCTGACATTCCTGTAAACGTAATCAAAGGGAGAAAGACCCTCTTGGGGCAGGAAGGTGGCTTCCTGCCAGAGGCGAGTACCTGTTTGAGAAGCTGAGTGTGGCCACCTTCTAGGTAGAGTCATAGGAAAAGCAAACCGGTGGGGTTGCTGTTTACATTGGACAGTTTTTGTGCTCCTACACTTTTCATTGTGTTTTACAATGAAACTTGTTCCTTGGAGTCCAAAGCTTCAGGTTAACAGGTAGAGGGTTTAAAAGGATGCAGCTCTAAATCATTCAAGCTTTAAGTGACAGCATTCAAATGGGCATTCAAAATGTAAACTTATGATGTAAATGAGCTTAATAGCACAGATATTTCTAAGACATAAAAAATAGCATCAAAAATAGGTAAGCAAACACTGTGTATTCCTGTCCACTGTATTAATTTATTTTAAGTAACAGGTTTTTTCCACGCTTTTTTTTGTGTCTTCTTAAAATAAGAAAAGAAACCTCGAGAAAGAATTAAGTAACAGCAATAGTATTTGAAATTCTGTGATATACTATGATCACAGCACAATTATCTAACTTACATGTAACAGTGGTGTTCCCAAATATTACACAGAAATAAAAAAAGCAGTCCTGCAAGTCTGCAGCCACTCTTTGTTTTTCCTCTAGGCAAACCAATTCATGCTAGAAATAAATTAATGTAACCAGGTCTCCTATCATTACTTAAATAGCATCATTGTCACCTCTCAAAAGCCTGAATAAACTTAGAAAGAACAACTGATTTATCTGCTTCCAGGTTCTCATGGATTTCCATGACAAACCAATGACAGAAATCAGTCCCTGAAAATATACAGTGGTAGCATGAGTCATTGAGGTCATTGGACCACTTTAAAAAGAGGTTAAAAATCATAGAGAGAATAAAGCCAGAAGAAAACACGGAAATGCACCTCCTTATGCCAAAAGAATATGCTGGTGGCAATTTGGTTGATTTAAAATAAAGTTGTAGCTGCAATAAGTGGTATATTACAAGCAGAGAGAGGTATTTGATTTCTGTCATTACCATTTGGAACACCACTCCTCTAAATATATACTTTTTGAATTAAAAGTGTCAATTCATTAGAAAGCTAATGGACTGGCACTATTCATTCAAGGGAAAGAAAAATAAGAAGTGGCATGAAAATATGCATATGTTTTTGCAAGTGCAAATGGATTTGGAACTAGAAGATAGCTATTCAATGTGTAAATAGTGCCAAAAGGCCCCATTAATGGGTAGGTACTATAACATCTTTGAAAGAGATTTTTACTTTGATAATTTGTTTCCACTATAAATAATTTAATGGAATTTTCTGAGATTGGACCCTGGTCTGCTCCAGGTGAGAGCATTTCCAGGTGAAAACATTTCCTTTTCTTTAGTGATGAATTTCTGGCCAGTAGGGTCATGTCATCAGCTTAACTCGACAAAGTCCATGAACTGGGCATCTAAAGAAAGATGAGGGTCCTGTCAGGAAGACATAAACAAAACATAAAGCTATTTCAAAGCGAGGGGAAGTCTGATATGGTACTGAGGAAAGACAGAGAAATTGGTATAATAATTCAGGATTAGGTAGGATGAGACCTTTCTTTCCTAGCAAAGCTAACAATCTTTCAAATGTGATTAGAATAAATTCTTTTATTTCAAGTTTTAACCTATAGACACTGTATTTGCCTCCAGGAGCCCATCAACTAAATATGTTTGGTTTGCTTATAGGAGCACAGATTGATGATGGCAAGCCATACATACAATTTTATATAAATAAACATTCTCAGTATAACTACCAAGTGTTTACAGATTGTCAAATATATCCCGGAAGATGTCGTTCATATGAACTGTTCTGTCTGTCCCTTTTTTTAAAGGTTATATCAAGTTTAGTTAACATTTTTTCTCCAAAAATTTCATGGACTTGTTTTATGTTGGTCTAATAAAACTATTTCCTTCTTAATAAAACAGGAAAAATGAGAAAACAGGTTCAATAAATTAAATGTTTGTCTAAAAATAGCATAGAAAACACTACAAAAATAATGACCAGCAAAAACAAAAGCAGAAAGTACAATAGAATTACAATTGATAATGTCCTGCTTTGGATGTCAATTTACATAAATTGGTTACATATTTTATATGGTACAAATGCTGATGTTTCTACTCAATTTTAATAATCTGTGTTTGTAACAGGTATTTTTAATGATCTTCGAATAAAGTTGTGTCAGCTACATTTGTGAAAAGAAAAGAGTTCTGAAAAGATATGGATTTGTACTTAGACAACTCTTGAAGGAAAAAGAAAGGTCTTGAAAAATCCTGTGAATTGCTTGCTCAGGGTATCTGTTACAAACATACTTTCTGATGTTGTTTTTTGAAATTTGATCACCATCTTCTAATTATTTCATATTCTTAATGTAGAAGCACTTAGTAGTCAAATATATTGAGGTGCACATTGGAAAAGCTTTGGTCTCATTCCATGAATGGAGATATTTGAGGAGGACATGTACTCAATACAAAAATACAAACAACATTATGTAAAGTATAAAACAAGACAAATAAGTCACAGTGTAGAGCTATTTACATTCACTGCTTTAGAGTGGCCTTCCATAATGACATTAAATAGGTCATCATGCCTATTTAATTCCAAAAAAGATCATATCACACATCTCCTAAAAAATTTAGAAAAAGGCGTTTTTAAATTCATAGGACTTTCAGAGATATATTCAAATAACTTGAGATTTAATTTGCAACACTGTTCTTATGTGAATGCAGAGTTTAATCTTTAATGAACAGTTGTATTTCATTATGGCTCAGGGCAGAATTTAGCACTTGAGTATGGTTTCTCACACACAATTTCCTTAAAAAAGAAGAAAATAATGTAATTCCTTTCTACCTACAGTGTATTTTGATGACAACTCATATGGAAAAATGTATTCTCATCAACCATCTGTCTTCTTACACTGTTAGGTTAAAACATTTTAATGTTAACACTGATGTCTACATAATGATGAAATGGTTAAAGTGAAAAGTTTTGACCTCCTTCTCTGCCCCTTCATAATTTATGCTATTGTTCCAAAAATATATATTTTTTTCATGGAGTAATGCATTTAAGAAATAGATTGTTTGTGTAGAAATTGCTCAAGAGTGATATGATCTGATAAAAAGGCTTAAAAACATCTAGTCCTGTAGCAATTTATTCACATTACTCCATAAGGTAGACTAAGAGAAGAAAAGACTAGTATAAAAATGGGCAAGAATTATGTGACAGATAGGATGACTGTGTCATTAAACATTAAAATGTTAATAGGAACAGCAATCAAGAGAGTGCAAATTCCTATACCACAGGATGAATTCAGCCGCCAACCAAAACCACATCTGAAGTAATTCAGAGATTTGACAGGAACAAATTCACATTGCTATTTTTCATTTTAAAAAAATAAAGATTGGGACCAGATTCAAGGATACATTATACAGCCATGTATAGAAACAAGCAGACATACCTTAGCTTAAGAACAGCCTCCCTGAGTCCACCACAGGTCATGAGGAGTAGAGAATGATAAAGAAACAAAAATAGGAACAAGGCAAGCAAAGAACAAAAATTTTCTTTCTATGAAAAAATGAAATTCATTACTATCCTAGCTTCTTCTAACATAGGTTAAATTTCTGTCATCATATTTATCAACTTTTCATGGACCATTCTTCCATTACTTTGTCTAATTACTTTTTAACACGATTTATAAAAAGTTCTGGCATGCAGTGCAATTTAAGTCAATATGTTCTGTGATACAATATTTGAGTTTATGAAAAACTATCTTTTTGTTTGTTTTAAACCTGTTTTCCTGGCAATTTCAATAGATGTCTTTGTTTCTTGTTATGGAAAATAGAAGTTAATTATATTCTCTTCACCTTCCTTGATTCTATAGATCCCTCTCCTGTTGTCTCTCAGTCCTACATTTTCCCAGTTTGTAGAGTTTTATGTTTAACCTCCACATCTAGAAGCTGCCACACACCTCTGATGATCCTCTGATGCTTCTTTGGATTATTTTCTAGATTTATCATGTTATTTTGAGATTGTGAGACAAGAACTACATGAAATTGTCAATCCATTGAGCAAATTGATTATTTTTGTTTTACTTTATAATCAGACTTCAAAGAAGTCCAGGTTTGCAAAGCATTTTTTCCCCCCAAATCTTTCTTTTCCCTTTGCTCTTATAGTCATTATAGAATCCCCATTTGCCATTATAGAATCCCCATTTGCCATTATAGAATTTCTCTATGCATTTACTAACCTTATTTTTATGCAATTCCTGCTAATGTGGCCCGTATAGAATTCAGAATTTCTAGTCTGTGTATCTTAAACCCTGCCTTAAGTCCTTCTTGAAAATGTGTACCATAGTGGATATCTATCTTTTTGACCTTAGGCAATTCTAATAAACAGTTTGTACTCCATAGTCAGTATTTTATGAAACTCGTAGTCGAGTATTTGTCATTATTCATTCCATGGCTTTGTTCTCAAGCTGACACTTCAACTTCTGACAGTTAGATTCATAAGACTCCTTAAGAAGGAGCTTCCTTAAACTAATTAGTAGTGAATACATTTAGATTCTTTTGAAAGATTTTTCTGTATGACGTCCGCCCACATACTCATCATCCTTGTTGGGCTGTGTGCCCCATACAAGACACAAAACAGAATAGAGTTTTGGAATGTGTTATAAATATCCTTATGTTCAGAGGACATAATTAATAGGAGTCCTGACAGGAAGGCAAAAAATTCGGGTTCACAGAAGAATTTTGTAATAGTGAGAAGGGAGAAGGGGCAGGAAAGTTAGTAACAGAAAGCAAAGCAGAAAGGGAATTTTTTTTTCTCCTTTCCAACAGTAAAATCTATGCAGTGAAGAAAGCTGGGAAAATGTTACTTTTTCACATGTTGATATTAATGGAAAATATTTGTGTTAACAGTGTTGAGAACAATTCAACCTGATATAAAAAAATTGCCCACTTAGTTCTCTCAAAGCTGATATCTATGAATATTACCTGATACCAGTACTGAGAGTGAGAAAAATGTTTATAACCAGATAACATAATAGAAAATAGAACAAAAAAAAAAGCCTTGAAAACATGTTTTAGAAAACAAATAATGTTATCACATTGGCTTCAGTACTCTGCAATCTTTGACAGCTTGAGGTTAATTTAAAAAAATTTGTCCAGCTGGGTGGGTTTTTTGTATCATTTCCATTTTAAATGGCCATGCTAGTAAATTATTTGGTCCAATGACGCACAGTAATTCAGCAGCACAGTTGAATGTAGAACCAGCATCTCACAATTTCCTAAATAAATAAAAAAGACACAAAGTGAATTTACAATAGGAAAAAAACCATCACTAGCCTACAAATTATCGTCTGTATGAAGCTGGTAGAAAAGAAGATAGGCATTGACTGTATGCACAGTCTAACTATGTTTTTTTGTGTTATTCATGCTGAACAGCACTCCATTCTACTGTGATTTCATTTGTCCACTGCCACTGATGGGGTATGACACTGTTCAGCCTAAACAGGGCTATCATAATTTGGCCCTAGATACTAAATAATGTACTCTATACATGAAGTAATAACCATCTGCATTTATACACATATTCAGGAAATATTCTGTGTATATGTCTAAATACAGAAAGTTTGTCTGCCTACCTCTAACATAAAGCTCGTTGTATATATATTTATTAAATGAGAATGCAAACTCTCTCAGTGATATATAAACATTTTAAAACCCAGATGTTTAGCTTAAAGAGAGTAAGTTGCAACTATAGATCCTGGAAAAATCTCTGGTGGGATACTGTAATCTGTTGGGAAACTTGTCATAACCAAGTAGCAAGCTATTTCCTCTCAGTCTTTAGACCTTAGGTGACCTCAGCATCTGAAATGGTACGAACAGCAATCTGTGATCTCAGCATTAGTCTTTATTAATCTGTGTGATAAAGGTAACCCAATTGTTTTACAGGTTCTTTGAATATTTATAAATTGTGACAGGAAGGAAACACTGTGCTTTTTTGTGTTCTGTCAGTGGACTATGGATCTGCGATAAAGCTTAAGAGTTACTCTTAGTCTCAGTAAAAATATAAGATACAGTAAAACTTACAGGCTGTTGACTTATTTCTATGTATTTTGAATAACATATAAAGCTTAACATTATAAAGTTTAATCAAGCAAATGTGTTCTTTTTAAAATAGTGTGTTTTTTCTTTTTTTTTGTCTACCTATTATGTTGGGTTTTGTGACCCTGACAGTTAAAGTTAAAGACCTTTATCATTTTAAAGACATTATGCTTCCAATTTGCTTATTTTTGCCTAAACTGTTACCTTGGAAGGATGCTCTGAATGTGGCTGACAGGATTTTGTGTAGGGATTTATGACATGACAGTTTCTGGACATGATCCTCAGAGGATAAGAGACAAACTCCCCAGTTTCAGCAATTTCACCCTACTGCACTGTAGCCCTCTGAGATAAAAGTGGCAGCCCAGGTGCTGGTCTCCAGCCCAAATAAGCCTTTTCCCTCCCCTTTTTAATCCTATTCAGAATCCTAAACAAGCCAGTTAAACACTTTCCAGTTCTTTTGCTGACACTTTCAATAACAAGCTGAAACTCCATGCCATCCTAGTTTTCATTTTTGCCTTTATTTTACTGAGCCTAGAGTTAACCATCTGGCCAGAGAACTCTGCCATTTGATTAGCTTTCGCATAAAAGACAATTTTTGATGCAGCATCTTTGAATGGATCATTGAACCCAGTAAAACAGTAAACAGTATTGATAAAGAGACCATAGGCCATACATGCGTGGGTAAATCAAGAGTATCTTCATAGAGACAATGGAACTAGAATAACAGAGGCACGACTGTGCTATACAGACAATTCATTTCCATTTCCACAGGTTAGTCACCTGACAGGCCAAAGCCTGCTATTTTCGTGTACAAAATTTTACATTGCTGTGCAATTGGTTGAGACTGGTTGAAAGAAATGAGGCCTATTCTGTTGTTTTCTTGTTTTTACGCATTTTCTTCTGTCTTTTTCAGTCTGCAGCAGCCAGCTAGATTCCTCCTTCCAATTTGTGCTGCACAGCACCAGCAGAGCTACCTTTTCTTGCAATAGGTCTAAAGTAAGTGATAACTATGAAACCTCTCGGTTTAAGACACAGCAACACACTAACAGCAGTCAACGGATTCTTTGTCAGGTAAATGTCTTGAACTTCTGTTTGTACTCTCTGTGTCTTTCTCTGATTCTTTTAGTTTCACATGCAGCAGCTGGTACCTTTAATTCTACAGTTAAGTTAGAATCATAGACTCATAGAATCATAGAA
>NW_009205586.1:0-2776 GCF_000690835.1 Fulmarus glacialis
TGATTCTATGATTCTATGTTTCTATGACTTTGCCTAGGTATCCTTCACCTGCTGCAGCAGGAGTTCACTTGGTGCCTGCCTTTTTTCACACTTTTCTTTGGAATATGACTGGTCACCCTTGGCGAGGAAAGTTTACAGCAGTGGTCAGAGAGGGGGAGGAATTATGAGGTGAATGGGGAAAAGGGCCACTCTGTTTTTCATTCACCTCAGGAATGTGGTTGGAGGTAGGTACATCTGTTGACCTTCATCTGTGTAATGTGACTGGAAAGGAGCAAAATTATTTTCTTTCTATTCAGAAGCCCAGCAGCCTTCCAACTCATGCCAGCTCAGACCAACGTTTGACTTAAGGCAAGGAATTTTCTTTTCCCTGAAGCTCAAAACAAGCAGCAATTAAAAGGTAGGTTTGACGGAGTCCTCCAGTCTCCTGACATCCCATGCTAACCCCTTCCAGCCACTCTCAGGCCTATGTTTTGGCACTGGGAGAGAAGGATGCTGTTGCGTCGGCAGGTGCTTCTGCTGCTGGGAAAACAAACAACATGCCACTGCGGACTGCAGATGTTTGCCTCCCTCTCCTCCCCCAGGCACCCTACTTTGAACATGTTGGGACAGACCGCAGTTTTTTGCCAATACTTTGTCAGATGCTTCAGCATCCTTGGGACGGGAACATATTGCTGACATGCAAGATGATGTGTTATTTATAACTTTGCTTTGTCCCATTAATCTAAAAATACTTAGATAATGTGACAGAGGTTTGCATGGTTTGCCAACACTCTTGGCTGAAACTAAAAGTATCTGCTGGAGAGAACTGAGAATAGAGCCCTGGGAAGGACTTTTCCACTGGCTTCAATTAGTTGAATACCATAAAATATTTTATTCTAACACTGTTACAGAAATCCAGTATCTGAATTCTAAAAAAACCTTTGATTTTGGGGTTAGTTTGTGGCATTCTACTTCTGCCTATGGTTAGCCAAACATATTATTGCCCTGCCTAGGAGCAGCCTGGGAGGAAAATTCCTACCTACAGGAGACAATTTCCCTTTCACAATCACTTCACTCTCAAGGAGGGCTATGCTGTGGGAGGTCACCGTCTTGCATCTCATGTATTACTCAACACCTGTTCCGTTATGGAGCTTGGTTTTGGCGTCTGAAAGAAGTGCCAGGTAAAAATAGGAGGGTATGGGAAATACAGGGAGGGAAAGACACCTGGATGCATCCTGAATGCATCAGCCCTTACTGCACTCTTGTGTACTGCGTAGTACACAAGTACTTACCCCACCCCTAGAAACATTCAAGGTCAGGTTGGACGGGGCTCTGAGCAACCTGATCTAGTTGAAGATGTCCCTGCCCATGACCTTTAAAGGTCCCTTCCAAGCCAAACTATTCTATGATTCTCTGATTCTATAGCACCACCCACCCATGTTTTGTTCAGGATTTCCTAGGTGTACATAGAGAAGTTTACTTAGAGACTAAGGTGGTGTATTAAGCGACTGTAAGTTTATTCAAAATGCTTCAGAGTTACTGAGTATGTGTTGTGTCATGGATCTCAACATGTGTCGTTGCCATTTGTCAGAACTATTGCCAGATGTCCAGAAAGCTCTGTTGGATGGCCAAGTACAAGGGAAGGGGAGAGCAGAGGAGTAGGATTTGTTCATTTCTCGATTCCCAGAGTGCTGGCTGTCACGGGAGACTGCAAAATACAAAGAGAAGGGAATGTCATGTCCTTTTGCACTGCTAAGATTTTTCGGTACCCAAACCACTTTGCATCATCCTCTTATGGGCCTTACTTGGTTTGAAAAGATATTTTCTGGAAATCCTACTAAACCAATGTTTTTACCAGCACAGAGCTGATAGCAGCAATATTTTAAAACAAGCAAAATTTGGGTCCTCAGCCCAGTGGCCTTGCCACTGCCACAAGCACACGGCTTTGATAAAATAATAGATGCCATATGCTGTTTCTTAGAAATGTCATGCAGTTTGAGTAGGAGAATCATTTTCTAATCCAAGAAAGCTCATGGGGAGCCGAAAAGTCAACAAAAATCTCCTTAAGAAAACAGTAACAGTTCCTTACCACTAAGTCCTGCACTTATTTTGCATTTTATTGAAAAATACTTGCAAAAGACATTATCTGGTGACCAAACTCTGTAACTTCCCAAGTTAAGATTCTGACTGCATAAAATCTCTACGTGTTTCTGCTTTTCATATGCCATTTCTGCAAAGTATATGGATTAACATATTATATGGGTCTTTACAATTGTTACTAGGTTTGCAAATGATTGGAGTACAGCTTCAGCATTAATTTAAGCTTACAATTAGTATTTTCAATGTTCAGTTCAAAAATATGACCTGGATGTAGAAGCCAAAATGCTCTGGTTTTCTCATGAAGTACTTTTCAGGTAAAAACATTTTATGAAAAGAGAAACATCGGTGGTATGGAGCCAGTAGATCATAGGATTATGGCTATTTTGAACTGATATTTTTGGCCATTCATAACATCAATGTGATCAGTGCTATCTAAAAAAATAGAGAACAGAACAACCTTGGATATTAGACTAAACCCCAGCAAATGAAAAATTGTCATCGTTCTTTTCCTAAAATCTCTAAAATATTTCTAACCTCTTTCAAATGAAAACAGTCTTTAAGTGTCATTTTTTTGCCACAAAACTCTTTATGTTTCTTCATTTTCAAACTCTGTCTGTTTTTTTGAACTCTATTCAAGCTGTCTTTCTTCTCCCTCCTACACCATATGCTCTCCTTAGAATCATAGAATCATAGAATC
>NW_009205587.1:0-5802 GCF_000690835.1 Fulmarus glacialis
CTTCACCAAGTATTGAGAATTCTGTCATTATGTAAGAAGACACTACAGTGGAGCTCACCCAAATAACAGAACAAACACTCCTCTGAATCATAAGGAATCCAAAATCAAATCCAAACTTTCTAAGATGTCCTGTAAGTCTGCAATTATTTCAAAGGAAGTTGAAGGTGTTCAATAGCTCTGAAAAATGACAGCCCAAATTGTACAGAGCACATAGCAATACAGATGCTGGTATTATTACTCTCTGCCTTGGGAGTTTTGAGAGAGACAATCCCCAGTGTAGCCTATTTCAGATTCCAGCCAATATTTCAGGTTCCAGTCAGTACAATCACATTAGCTATGTAAGCCACTTTCCCAAAATGCTTTACTAGTTAATAATTTTGTACTTAAAGATACACATCTTTTACCATTTTAAAGTGTTCTTAGTGGAATTGAGGGGGCTTCAAGGAGGAAAAGTAGCTTCCAGTATTTTACACATAAAAAATATTAAATAAAATGGAGAAACATTAAAGTTTAATACTGAACTTTCAATGTTGTATTTTTCACGATTTAACCCCAGCCTTCTCAATTCATTTGTTGCCATCAGTTAAAAACTAATCTGAACACTTCTTTCAATCAAAGAATATGCCTGCAGAGCTCTCTAATTTTCTGGCAATACCTGAAGGTTGCCGGCATTGTCATAACTTACATCATCTGAATTACTACAATTATTTGTAACGCCATTTCCTTATTCAACAGTCCTCTGTGAGACGACAGTAACAATTCCTAAACCTTTACTGTCATTAGAAGATATGATTGTCAAGGACAAAGAACTGCTCAAAATTAGAAAAGGAAGGAAGCAGAGGGAACAGCCCAAAATGAGCCTGAAAACAGAAAATTCAGGGTTCTTATTGGAACGATCCTTTGGCTTCTCTGAATCTTTGGATGAACCAAGCTCTTGCTAATGACCAAATGGAAAAGAAGGGGATAGCAGCCTCATAACTCAGGTGTGCCAGCAAAGTGCATATGTTCAAGGAAACATAAAGGAAAATAAATACCCACCTACTCCTTGACCAAAAAAGGTGGCAGAAGGTAACGAAGCCCAGGGGATATTTTTTCCTTATCTTTTCTACCAGATACATCATTATAATCTACCTGACTATCTGAATTTTAAATTTTCCTGTCCAGGGATCAAACTGCACTCTGTGAGGATATGTGTTATGAAGCAATACAAAGGGTAGTAGATTTTACCCAAAGCAATATCTTCTACACATATGTTCACAGATCTATCTGTGAAGACTGCAGTCACAGATCCCAGTTCAATTTCAGACATCTAGGCTTCTTACCCGAAGGTCTGATTATATTACCGTTTTGTTTCACCATATCCTTTCACCAGAGTCCCTCATGTTAGTTCATTCTCCTCCCCATCACTCTGCCTGAAGTTAGCTAATTAAATTATTATTTTCATTCATTGTTACCCACTATCCAGAGCATATAGTCCCTACTGATCACACTTCGTAAGTATCCCAGGCTGTGAGCACTTCAGCTGCTGAGAAGGTCTCCACATCTGCATGAAAATATTTAAAAGAATGGTATTTTCTCCTCAACCAACTAGACACATATTTGCATTTCTTTGCATAAGTGGTCATGGATAAAAAATGAAAGGATGACTGTCAAATTGTCTTTGCTTGAGAATTTGACAGTTGTCCACCTCCCCAGTGTTGTGCCTGTAGCTGTGCATGCCACACCATGTATTTAATTTAGCGCACTCTTCCTTGCAGTTCTACTATAGTCTGCATGTGGGTTCCCAGTCATGCCGATACTTTCCATGCATCGCCATTTAGTGGCATGTTGAGATCAACTGAACTTTCCAGAAATGCAGGAGCCTGAGCTCCTGCATACATATACAAACACAGGATTAGAGTTTAAATGGAAATAATTTTGCAACCTTAATTACATGGCACGTTTGGCACAACCATTAATAATGAATGCTTGCTTAGGTACCCATGAAAATTATTGTTCAAGCAAGTGGTTTCTGCTACCTCCAAATACGCTTTTAAAAATCAAATCCATCTTACCTGCTAGTTTTTAACTCAGAAATTAACAGACCAAGCCATCAAATGTTTGTATGACGACGATTTCATCCTTTGCAAAGAACAATAATCCAAACAGTTCAATGTAACATCTTTCCATGAAAGTCAGAACTAAAGCAGTGTTAAGCCAGATTAAAAGCTGACTTGAAAAGTTCCTTCCCACTCGTATGTAATATGAATGCCATAACTTAAAGCTATAGTTTTTGTTCTTGCTCATTTAAAATCAGGAAAACACATATTTATAGATATTTCTAACAAGCATGTTATGCTGGATGGAATACAAAATGTGCTAAGTAGTATAGCATGATAAAAAATGCTTTTATTGAATGCATTGCCTTTTAGTGCATGGATCTTGACCAGCTTTTGATTTTACACATGGACACAACCCATCTTTTCTGCATGATGTGATTCAAGTAGTCATATTGAGGTGAAAAAGTAGAAATATACTAAAATTGCTATGTAACTTGAAAGATACATTTAATTATGCAGGTGCCTATTTCCTTACAGGCTTTAAAGTTACAGCAAGGTTATCAAAGATCTTTAAACACATAAGTCCTTCATTCAGCTTTTTAAATTTCTGGCTTATTTTCTGACTCAGGAATAAGCTATAGTAATTCAGGTACAAATGAAACTGCCAACAGGCTGCTGCACTCCTTATACTCAGCCAAATACATACTCTGACTCCAGCTTTTTACTGCTATGATTTTAATTTTGTAACACCAATAAGGCATTTCAGATGTAATACTCTTTAGGGATTATTACTGAACTTCTTGGGTCGTTACAGCTACTCAGCCTCTGGCTCTGTGACTCCACACAGGCTAGGCAGTATTCTGCGGCATTCTTACCAGGTTCTTAGTTACATGGATCACACCATGTGTTGTTGGGTAAGGCAGACAGCCCACAAAAGTAGATTTCCTCCTTGTCTCCTATCCCAAGAAGACGCTGGGTGCATACCTCTTGTCTTACACCGCATGAAACCTCTTGTCATCCAGCCTCCTCCCATCCCACTGGGCCATCACAGGAGGGAATCAATTGATAAACTGCTGAAATTAATCTCAAAGGAACTTTTATTTTTTCTTATGCTTAAAGGTAGTCCTGGAGTGGAAAAAGGAAGGTGACTGACTACTCTTTCTCTTAGAGTGCTCTGAATGTAGGTGTTTCAAAAAATGAAACCAGATTAATTTATCGCGCAGATAGGGTTTAAGTGTCTAACACTTTAAACAGATGGGAAAGTTTGCTCAAGAAATTTCGATGCAAAGTGGCTTCACTTTGATTTGGACAGTGAGAACTGGGTCATTCCAAATTGTATAATGCTAAATCAGAATTGCTGAACGTCAAATGGCAAAGTCCTCTTCTGAGGCTTCTTCCAATATGCCTCTATTCAAACCTACTTCAAGGTGAAAGGCAACCTAAATGTAGTCTGATCCATGCTCAAAACAACATGAAGCTATCGCCTTTTTCACTATCTTTTGCAAGTTTTATAAGGCTCATTTATATGACTCCTCTTGACTGAAATGTGTTTTTAAAGTCTCTTATATTTAAGTATCACTAATTGTTTACTAGAAGGGTTTTTCAATTGGTTTCTTAATCTCAGTGCATTTCTAGTCAGTTTGCTCACATCTGTGAAAAGTAAATGCATGTTGCCAAAACCTCAGAATTAACCATTTTAGCCAGGTCACCTGGAAGTCATGCAGCAACAGAATAATCTTAAAGAGGCATCTGTGTATCACTGAGAATGGCCCATGCTTTTATAAAATGATTACAAGCTCTGATTCATGATAGCCGCAGACAAGCTGGGTTAATTTTCTCCCTTTCTCAGCTTGATTCTGCCCAAGAGAAAGAATCTCTATCTTGCATTCTCTGATCTTCAGCTAAATAAGATGAGATATTTCTCAGGCAGAACAAATAAGAATTAGATCTCTCTGCACGATGACATGCTGCCGTAGCCAGGTTGAGCCCATGCCCTTTCAAAAATTCATCATGAAAATTCCCTGTTTATTTCAGAGAGTCTTTCCTATCTTTGTGCTTTATTTTGTCTACAGTCTTCTGGGATTTTTTTGTTGGTGGCAATAAGAAAGTGGGATAATTTAAGTGAGCATATCATGAGCACATATCCCTTTCCCTCACCCAAAATTGTTGCTGTAAGTTTCCAAGACTCCAAAATAACCCAAATTAACCTGCTTGTGGCAAGACACAGTTTGTATTCTCCATCTTCCTTAACAGTTTCACAGGGAGTTTTCACATAGGCATGTCATGAGGCCAATATATACAGGTAGATAGCACAGATACTATAAATCAGGTAAACTCTAATCACTAGTGTCGGCCTGGATATGTTAACCACACATAAAATAAAATGGAGAAAGAGCATCCTGATGCCGATATGAATTCTTTTGAAAGACATCAGTTCAGCATCACTACTGTGTGCCTTTAACATCGTTTGCAGGTAGCTCAGTCAGAAAAATTTGGAAGTTCTGAGTACTTCCTTTTCAGATAAAAGCTGAAAATCAAATGGGGAAAAGCTTTCTGGGAAAATATTTGCAAGCTCATGACTGAAAGTGCAGAAATTGATCAATAATGATAATAATATAAAATTAACTCACTTTGTTTGGAAGAGGAAATGTTGCTTGGAAAGATTCTGTTGCCATAGTTCTGTATGGCAGAATTTGGTATAAAACCAAATTAAAACAATCCAATGGAAATCACACACTTGTAACTGGCAGATCAAAAAGTGGGAAAAAAGTTGAAGCAAAATTTTTTCAGGGTTTTGCCCTAAATAGACAATCAGTCAGATCTAACAGCCCCAAGTTACAGGACAAAGCCAGCGTGCCGAGGGAAGACTGCAAAGCCACCTAGACCCTAGCTGTACACTAGGGCTGTTATAAATTTTACTTTTGCCCCCATTCCTTTTCCTCACACAAACCAGATACCTCCAGATTTTTTTACTCCAGATTCACACTTCATAACAATCAGCAGTAGAAATGTTGATTATCACATTTTAAACAAACTTATCTTTAAGAAAAGCAGATTTTTTTAAAGTTAAATCAAATAACTTTGGGGAGTCTTTTGGCACTATTGGTTCAGATTCTTTTGTTAAAGAATACATATTCAGCAAAGGAAAAAAAAAAAGCATGTATCGCTTGCAGCAACAAAGTTGGGGTGGTTTGCAGTTGGAAGGACTACAGAAACTCGATTTCATTTATTTCTATGATATAAAAATGCATTGGGCAATGGGAACAATCAGACTTTCGCACAGCAGGATTCCCCTCCGAAAACTGTTAAAGACAGAAGCACACAAAATCAATGAATTTTCTAGTGGCCCATCCATGTGTTAGATAAGCACATGGGACAACATAAGCCTCATATTCTAATTTGACATGAGCATATCTGACTGGGCAGATTATACCAAGGGAATGAATGAATAACAGCCATCATCCTCCCTATCCCAAATCTGTACTTGTGCTATAGCTTGCCTTACAGTGAGCTTAAATCAAATCTACAGATGTTCAGGACATATAAAAGAATAAATTAAACTGGAACCCAGAAAACAATAGCACTGCAGTAATACTACCCAGCTATCTTCATTTTCTCTAGCTTTAGCTTCTATCAGAGCCTCCTTAGGTGCTCTACTGTGCTCATTTTTGTTAAGAACTTGTTTCGGAATTGGGATTCCAGAAAATGAGAAAGATTATTCTTGCATAGGTCTCACAGCACTGCTGGGTGAAAGCTCTGAACA
>NW_009205587.1:5819-26177 GCF_000690835.1 Fulmarus glacialis
GACCCAATTCCAATCAGGTAGACCTCCAAGGCAGCAGGAGATCTAACAGAACAAGGGCACACCATAGTTATACAAGAGGGCTTTGTTCCTGGAAAGGTAAAGCTGCAATGATGCTTAGATTGCTCTAGGACAGCAGCCAGAGACGGCGCCAATGGGAACACCTGTGGGGTGATATAAGAATATTGAAACAGCAGTGGGATGGGAAATAAAAGATGTGGATGCAGCTGGGGGTTTCTCTCCAACCCAGCATCTCTCTTAAGCTCAGGAGACCCTTTTCACACATAGGTGCTTGGAGGCAATTAGCAGCCATTAGTAAGCAGGTGGCAATGAAGAGGTGAGGGTGCTGGGAAGAGGCAGTCAGATCGCAAAGCTGGCAGGAGCAGCTGCTGGAGCTGCAGTGACATTGTAAGACTCTTTCATCACTTTGTCCCTGCTCACCTGCCATCATTATCACCTGTTTGCTGCAACCTCCTCATCAGCCAGAGCCTTGTTCGCCTCTTTCTCCTTCTGCTGTATCAATCTCCAACTACTTCCCTACCTTTTTCATACAAATGATCCCCTTTTGGTGGAGACCTACCTCAGCTACTCCCTAGATCATTCCTCTCCTTCCCTTCCCTCCCTATGAAACCTTTGCAGATCACTCTGCAAGCCAAGCACTGCCCTCTTCCCTAAGTTGCTTCTCTTTAACCTTTAGCTGCTCTCAGGCAAAACACTTTCTCCGGGTTTCTGCAGTACCAGCTATCTGAGGTGAGCAATGGCCCCATGAAATCCCACTGACCTCCTGGTTTCACAGCACTTCTGTACTTGGTGGTGTTACAATACTTCCTTTTTATTATTGTGAAATATTAAAATGCTGCCACCACCTCTGTACGCAATTAACAGAGTACACATAAATAACACTAATAAGACTTTGTGAGTTTAATGTGGGAAAAAAAGCTACTTAGTTTTGTGGAAAACATGCTTCTGGCTATTTGATGAAACAAGCAAACCCCTATTTTCTTCTTCACATACATATAGTCATTCACCTGCCTGTGCACTAAAGAACATGTTTACGGCAATTTCACACATGATTTTTAAGTGTTATAAATAGTTCTCTTAAAACACCAATTGATGCAACCAAGTGGGATGGCCTAATAATAAAATAGAGGGAGAAAGAACAAGAAAAGTCACATCCAGAGACTTTTCATGCACATGCTTGTATGATGTGAAATCATTCTAAATATAACTTTATGATCCTTTTAAGGGAGGTATTGACATGGGACGGAGAAAAGGGGAGCGTGGACCACAGAACTAAGTTCCCAACTTCTCTGCCAGCAATGCTGGAACAGTGAAGCAGGAGGTAGTATATACACACATACAACTAGACAGGAAAAAAACTGCAACACCACCAGGGTGAACACAGCGAACTATGTTTAAGGTTTTGCAAAGCATCAGCACCAATTCACTATCAATCTGTCTCCACGCAGCCTGTCAGTGTACAGAACCAGGGGCAGATATAAGAGGGACAGCAGTCCTTAATGTGCAGAGCAAACATACCACATCCAGGGACCTTTTCTTCCAGACGCCCACCAGCCAGAAACCCTCTGGCATCCTTCAGAACTTGTTGGCAAGGCTTTTTCATATCTATAAGTGGCTATGATCCTCCATTCACTAATAAAAGCAATATTGCACAGCTTCTTAGCCTGCTGTGTTGTCCCCCCAAGACAGGCTTTTACTGTCAGTGATAAAAGTCTTAAAAAACCCCTGACCTCTGCTCCTAGCAACTCACCCAGGTACTCGTTAATTGATGTGATGGCTTTCCACTTATCATCACTCATGTTGGTAATAGGGAACCCTGATTTGTCCCTCCACAGCTGGTAACTCTGTTGGTCCATCTGCCACCGAAGTGCATGACGGCTGCATGCACTGCTCCATTTTGCTTCTTCCTGTATGTCCTTTGCCACAGACTTCTCTGTTTACTCTTGGCTAGAAGGAGTGCTATCTCTGTTCAGCTGCAGGCTGCCTTAGCATCCAGAGGCCACTGGGAGCCTCATGGTCTCTCCAAATGCTTTTTCATGATCAACACAACGGTTTCCTCCTCTTCTCTTCCTCGCACACCCTGTTACTCTCAGGCACAAGTTCACTCTTAGGGACATGGAGACTTGAAATCTGATCTAAATAGCGTTGGCACCAGACTAAAATGCCAGGGTTCCCAACCTCTTACACATTCATTTTTAGTTTATATAAAAAACCCTTATCCCTTCAGGCTAGCCAAACCACTCTGCAAAGTGAACGCGACTTCCTATGACAGTACTGTGAGCTTTTCTTAATGCTCTTAGCCAGGCCAGATCATAGCTCATTTTCTGTAGCTTGTAACACCCGTGAATCAGTACATTTCATTTTCTGAAGTCATACCAGAGACTAGGACCCAGGTGAGTTTAACCTCTTTGGAGAATATTTGGCCTTTATATAAACATTCAGATTATAAATGAAGCCTTATGAAGCAATTCATTTTTGCATGTAAGTGATCTTATTGCTTCACAGTTACACTGTGCAGTGACTTTGTAATGAATGTCTAATTTTCCAGAGCACTGGCAAATGTTTTTGATTGCTTTTCTGTAGCTATTTCAGCTGGGGTTTGATAGTTTTCTTTATCTATCCTATTTACTAGTACTTCTGGTTTGCCCAGAGGCATCTATTGGAAAAATTAAAAAGTTAGGACAAAGGATCCAACCACATACTAGTCTGTGAATGAAATTTTTTCCTTGAGCTGGAAATGTTTTGAATTCAGTACAATTTCTAATCATCAGCTGGAACAAGAAGCAGCAGTCAACACAATCTAATTCTGTGCTGAGAATTGTTTGCAGGAGAGTTACAAATACTAATAAAGATTAAGCTTAACCATAAAAAATAAATAATGGTGTGCTGCCTTCAAGGTCTAAGGTAGTATTTTTGTTCAAAATAAACATAAATGCCATCAAGAACATTCTGCAAATACTAGTAACAAACACATAAAACAATCATGACAAAATCAGACTAAACTAAGAACTCTCATAGGAGGGGGCCTAGATGCTCTGAGGGCATCTTCGATGGATTTCAAACACTTATAGTACTAGTTATTAATTTAAAACCTGTCTAAACCATGAGCGACTGAACTGAGAGAATTATCTACAGCAATTAAATAATACCAGTAAATTTCTCTTTTGTGAACTGTCCATAAATCATTATTCACAGTATATGAATCATCATTTAATCATTTAGAAATACATGTTTTATGCATTGTATCAGCCTGTGGAATGCTTGCAAATTATTTGCTGTTCACAATTTGTTGTCTGCACTGCAAATTTCATGATAATCAAATATCAGAAAATACAAAAGTATTCTTCTCACAAGTTTTGCAGTCCATTATGACTTAAAATAAAATCAGATGACTTCTATGTATTAGTTAAAAATTTGAAAATTTTCATGCTGAAAGTTGATTGCAGTTGCTGTCAGAATACTATTCAATCCAAAGACAAGCACACACCTGGATAGAGATAATTCATGTATTATGTCCATCTTCCAAGCTACGTGGAAAAAACACCTATGCCTATCCCCGCACCGAGATAGTAAGGTAACTATTGTTCAACGCCATGTACCTTATAACTGAAAATCAGTAAAAATCTAGATATATTTACAGGGTTTTTCCTGGAGAAGTAAGCACTAAAGACTGAAAATTGCACACTGTGGGCTTAAAAACAGAATAGTCATGAGGAAGCCATCGTGACATGCGAGACACAGCTTCTTTTGTTCAGAAAGTGTTGGAGAAAGAGGATTACAGATCTTCGGATGAAAGAACTGCCCCTGGCTATTGCCACCGAGTTCAGGGCAACCTGTGTATTTGTAAATAATTGGACTACTCCCTGCATCCTTCCTTTGGCAAAACACTATTTAAAGTGTCCAGTTCTCATCTACAGATAAGACAGTCCCTGGAGTTGTAGTCATATCATCTGTCCTACACTGAATCCAACATTTCCATAACCAGCTGGTCACCTAATTTATGGAAGGAAACCCATACTAGGAGAGAGAGCAGCCGTGAAGCCTGTGAACCTTGTTAAAGACTACCCTGAACACTTGAAACAGTTGAGTCTCTACATAAGTTTTATAGCTTTGTTCCTAGATTTTTTTCTTTAATTTTAACTTTTTTTCCTGGTAACTCTAAAGTGTAAAAAAAAAAGAAAAAAAAAATAGAGAGAGAAGTAGCTGGGACAGGACTCAACACAAATATTCATGGAAAAATACCTTCATACAAATGTGTCTGAGGCATCCTCTATCTGTGAACGTGCTGGTAAATCATTTATGTGAAGGTGTGATCATAAGAAGCCAAAGAGATAGCAGACACCTTCAAAGAGAATTTCAAGTTTCTATCTGACTGGACTGCTAGCTGGATACATTTTTCCATCACTTGCCTGTTCACCACAGAAGAAGTTCCTGTCTCACTGATGTCAGTTAAGCCAGAATTTCACTCCAGTGAGTTAACAGCATATGCAAATATTCTCTGTCTTGGTCCAGCTCCAAGAGGGTGGGTGAGAGAAGTATTGTAAGAAACCAAAACCAGCTTGAAATTCAAGATTCTTTGGATTTCATTAAAAATTCACAAATCAGTTTATTTTCCCAGACAAATGGGACAGGTGTCAAGCAAAAATAGACTCCGTTGCTGAGAAAACATGGCTTAACTATCAAAAACGTAGCAATTTCCATTTAGGCATTTTTCACTGTGAAAAATAGCTATCCTAATGAAACTGTGAATGAAGCCTGATTTGGGAGAAGAGTTAGAAATGAAACAGGAAAAAAAAAAAACAAAAAACCAAACCCAAAGCTAATGTTAAAGTCTGCAAAACAAAATATGTAAATTTTGCAAAGCATTGTGTTGGATGAAACCACAATTAAAACGTTAACCATTCTAGCAATTTCCAGAAATTATTGGAAGAATTCCAGTTGATACAACTGGATTTTACATCAGGTTCCCAGTAACTGTGGGATATTAATTTTGACAAAGAGGCAGTTCCCTGTGTCACAGTTGAGATGCATTATTTGGGCAGTTTCTGAAAGACTGAACATTTATTATTTGGATTGCATTAATTCTATCAGCAAAAGCAGATTTTTTTTTTTAAGTCAAAAGGGCATCTCTGCTGAGCATTCACTTCTTTTAAAAAGAACCTCTAGAACTGTGCGCTAAAAGGAAAATTGTAACGAGTGCTACACACAGGTCCTTGAAATATGCCTCAACACACCATTTTTCATCATGCTATCATAAAATTCTTTTGATAGGCGATTATAAGGGGTAGGTAATCTTAGAGCTATGCTTAGGAGGGAAAATGTGACTTGGCTGCCTGGAACATGAAAGAATGCTACAAATTAGATCTAGTCAAGTAGTACAAAAAGTCATTCATTAACATATGCACAAAAAGAAAGTACCAAGTTAGCGCTATCATTATTCAAGGAGGTCAAAATTAGTCCTTCATGTACATTCAGTTCATCAGCAATTTATTTGCAAGAACTGTTGTGAATCCTAAAAAACCCCAGAATTTTAGCACCAGTAATTATCTTGAAAAACTTTATGAAATGTGCATTTTTATTCAATACTTAGCCTTTCTTATTTTAATTCTTCCAAGGAGGAAGTATTCTGTGCTAGCAACTGAACAATCCCACAATGCCAGTGATGGCCAATGGCTAGTCAGCGATATAAAATAAAGTCCTAATTCTTACCTACTATTATCTATCTTTGCCTCAGTGGTCACTAGACATCATCTGTAATACAAACAGGTAATTTGGATATAATATATGAAGGGAAGTTTGTTTGACTAAAATTCTTAGACAGTATTTGTGTGACTAGGAGATAAGACTTAGCACACTGGATTAAACTATTGATTCATCTAATTGATATCCCAGTTCCACAAGGCATCAGAACGATTCTCAATAATTGCGAAAAGATTACTACAGCTGAAGTTTTGCAGCTAACTGGACAGCTTGTGCCTTGGTGTGCAAGTGTTTTTCCACTGTGAAATATTTTTTGTTCTGCCTAATACAAACATGGAAGCTGTCACGATCCATCATAAGTCTTTTGTCTTTAAAGAAATCTACTAAATAAATGCAAATGGATTTTGAAAACATGAAATGATATGGATAAAGCACAATCAATTTTTTAACAACAGGTAAACACCAACAGATTCAAAAGGTAAATTAATGGGATAAAAGTGGCTACAATGAGAATATGTTATTTATGTTATATGGGTCTACTGAAATGACTATGGCCTACTCATCAGCAAGGAATAACTCAGGAACAGAGATTCAAGACAACAAAGGTTGAGAAACACAGATTGATGGACGAAAAAGCTGTTCTAAATCAAACTGAATTTGAATTAAAAAGGGAAATGAAGGAAAGTAGTAGAGTAGGAGACAAAAAGGGTAGTTATGCATTCATTGTATATGTGTGTGAGTCAGTATTGTTAATGGGCTTACTAACTGGATAAAAGGAAAAGCAGAATCCTGAGACTATAATCTCCTTTTATAAAACACGATAAATTTATTTCACAAGGAGGGAGGGGAGACCTCTAAAGAGAAAACGGGCGGTTAAGAGTCAGTCCTACCGATATCTGGCCTTCAGTAAGCCTCCAGACCCAAGAAAGGGAATATACAGAACTGGACAGTTTTACTTCAGAGCTTAGATGCCAGCTAAGCCACCAAAGCCTTCCACACATGGATCATCCCTTCTGCCTTAAGCGGAGGTGGGGGTGGATTAGATGGATCAAATAAATATTCATGGTCTACAGACAAATAAGTAGTACAGAGGTGCTCTAGTTTTCCTGTGTTATTTTCACCTTTGTGAAAATGTTACTCCTCTAAGACTTTCCTTTCCTCAGGATAATAAGATCAGGATGCTCACGATACTGAAGAGTCATGTCAGCCAAGATAGATGCTAAAGATGATCTTGCAGTCAGCATAGAGAAGGATAAGACATGCTAGCAGGTGTATTCATTAACACAGTTCCTCAAATTTCTGTTTGAGCAGGCTAATTTCTGGAAAAGACAAAACCTCATGGGCGTAGGACGCAACTCACATCAGGGCAGCTCCAGTACAATGACTCTGTCTAGTAGTATGGCCAGCCATAATGAGACCCAGATACCATGGAGGAGTATCTAGGTCATCTTTGTGAGGAAACTGGGGAACCCCTGAAGCTCACTGATGAACTATGCAAATGACGTGCTCGTGGGAAAGCAAGGACATTCCTCTACCTTCTGAAAATGAAAAGATAGTTGAAAAATCTATGCAATAGAACAACTGAAGGAAGAAAACAAACAAACAAACAAACAAACAAAAAACCCAACTCTATGAAGTTTTTCAGTAGGTTTTCCTGCATGAGGAAATGATCAGATTGGCTATTAGCATGGGGCCCATTTCATCTAGAATTTATTTGCGAGAATGGATATTAAGGCTGCATTATTCCACCTCGGTATTTTTTTGAGCTGTGGGTGTTCTGCATGATTAACAAAGACAAATATCATCTTTTACCAAGGTTTATTCCCATCTAGGCAATTGGATTTAGTCCATAACAGAGAAAATCAAATACAGGATTAGGAAATGCCATTTTTCCTCAAATACAAGCTTGTCAACATATGGAATTTGTGTAGAAATATATTTAAATGGATATTTGTAGGGTGTTTGAACACGGAATGGCATTTTCTTTTTTTTTGGTCAAATGTATTACTTCTCAGAGAAAGTGGCTAATAGAGTTGGCAGAAGACACGGAGTGTGCAACAGTCATTGAACTGTGTAATAAAGATACCTTGGCCTCTACCACACCTTTCTCAATGTTACTTTATTCCAGGGTCTTTTAAAGGCACTCAGAATTGCACCTCTCAATAGCTGGACACCGATTTGTAATATTTCTGAGAGGCAGTCAAAGGGACAGGGCCTCTCAGAATGATGACAGGTGATTTTCATACAATTGGCATTGCCTATGGTTGAAGTCAGATCTTTACCAAAACTGGAAATTCATGCAGATTTGGAAAAAAACATCATAAACATGTGCAGGACTTTGATGTCCATACTCTGCTATGGACAGATTATGAAATTTGTCTTACCAAGACATCACTGAACCCTGGAAGCATTTAAAATTTGTAAGTATCCCAGTTTTATGTTAAAGTGTATTGGTTGCCTAAGACACTGCTTCTGGGCATATCCAGATCTGCTATAGCCTTTTGGCCTGCCTCACAGACCAAGATCAAGATACAAAAATTAAGATGTTCTTTTCTGCTTATATCTCCCAAGCTTCCCAGAGCATTTATTGGACTGTCATCTGATGAAAGGCAGATGTGATAGCCATTTTCATATCCTACTGTGCGCCACAACCTAGTATTACAGGAGGATGTGGGATACATCCATTCCTCCCCTTCTGTATGAACCCATTACAACACATTAGCTAGTGCTAAAATCTTGACGGTACCTGCTGTTGGGTGGAAATGCTTTTCTGCTTGTTGTTGAAATGGTTTGTCTATGCAAAAAAAAAAAAAAAAAGCTTTACAATTCATGGGGCTGAATATGATTTTTTAGCTTTAAAGACAGAATCCTGTGCTATAGTCAACTAGTAAAAGACTTAACTGCTCTAACTGCAAGACAGTTCTGCACATTGTTTCTGCAGTCATTCAGCATTTTGTTCTGCACGGTAGGATAGTTTTCATGCCAGCCAGGGATGGATTCTACCCTTTATCCAGACTTTCTTAACACCTGGTGGGTCGGAGACTCTCCCAGGAGGAGGTGAGAGCTAAGTTTGAATTTGATCAAGATCAAGAGGCAGGGAAGCAAGTTTAAGTCTCCAGGTCCTGTGCAAGTTTGCTCACAAAAAGGCTAAGGAATAAAAGGGATTGAAAAGAGGTGTGGGCAGCACCATCTGTTCCTGTTTTTAAATGAAATTCCCGGCTGTAGGCTCCAAGGAAAGGACATGAGGGTCTACTTTACAGAGGTGATTTCATTGTGTTGCTCTTGATGGAGAAAGGATCCCATTTGGCTCTGCACAATTCAAACCCCAGCCCTATCTTAGAATTTCCCATCAGTTCAGCCTAAGTGATGCCCCGGCTGAGCGTGCTGAATTCAGCATGGTAGTGTCTGTGTCCCACCATGAGACACGTACCTTCTCCCGGCACAAAGGAAGAACCCTGTGCCATGGGAAGAGCCACAGTGCCTCACACAGTTCTACCCTGTTCAGCACTGGGCACTGCAGCGCTTGGCATGGCCATGCCCTCTGCAGCTTCGGGGATGCCACTCAAAATGTTTGCTTTGGGGAGCCATTGACTCAGGTCGTTCCCACCAAGAAACCTGCTGCACGGCACACAGTTAGCAGCCAGCTAACAACGCTGAGTTGTAATTATACACAGCCCCTGCCGGAGCTCTGTGGGAAGTCTGTCTATCTGCCACCGATAAAGGGAGGAGGGAGGACTCCGCTTTTCTCATTGAAGTGACACTATTAGATGTGCCCATCCATACCACTGGTTGCAGGACCAAGTTCTTGATTAGGCAGTTATGTTTTGTTTTTCAGACATTCCCTTGTTGATGTAAACATCTGCTGTCCCCAGTTATGACAGCAGAAAAGCGGCTGTTACAAACCCAACCACGTAAATTGTCAACAGTTAAGCTGTCTGTGCCTCTAACCAGTTGCAAAATAACAGTGAGAGCTGCAGCAGATTTCTTACTATCATATGCCAACTACTGCTTCAGCTGTACTGTTCCCATGTTTCCCTCTGCCCACTTCAAGAGGATGAAGAGAAAAAAAGAACAGTCTGCCCCCAATGACAGCAGTGATAACACTCATTATTATACCCACAATGCTGAAAAATGAAGGTTTTCATAGAAAGCTGCTGCATGCCACATAAATTAGTTACTCACTATTCACCAGTCCTGTTAGTTAACAAATGCTCAGTGTTTCATTAGTTCCCTTGACAGCTGCTCCAGGGAAAAAATTTCCTTTGATGGTGACACAATGAAGCTGGCGTTTCTGCTCATTCCGCTACTGCTACCAAAGGGCTTAAAAACTCCTAAACTCCTGCCAGAATAAGCCTGAAATCCCTGGCTTTTGTCTGAAGAGAGTGAAATACTCCACAGCGAGGGTCAGGAATTGTTAACCTCTGTTGTTAGCATTCCTTAGGTATCAGCAGCAAGCATGTTCCCCAGAAGTCACAGCACATTTTACTGTATACCAAGGTATCATTATAAATTTTATTTAAGTTTCAGCTAATAAAAGAAACAAGCACAGCTTCCAAGAGGGAGGAAAGGGAGCTCAACTTTCACATACGACACTACACTAAATTTTTAAAAAGACGACTATCTGCTCCATCTCCTGATATCTAACGTGCAGCACAAAAGCATAAAACAGGGGCTAGTCCGAACAACTTGCATAATCAGATATTAACTAGTAGATTTCCATGTTTGAGGTGCAATATTCTCTCTTTTCACTACACTTTTCATTTTGTGCCTCTAGGACTTGAAGAATCAGATAAATTATTTTCTTATGTGCTTCACTACATTTTCCCCTTCAATAGCATTCTTTTAATTTCTTTATGGTTCCTTGGTAAGTAAAAGAAACTTTAATCTTATTAAACCCTTAAAAGCTTTCCATTTTTACAATAACACTTCCCTTTATTTATCTGAAACAATAGTCTATCTTCAGTCAAATGTCATTATTAGAAATGTAGTTATGATGCACATCCTTTTGAGCTGAACTAATGATGAGAAACGTCCTTCACATATACCTTTAACTTGCCGGTATTCAGATCACCAATCCTACAAATTATTGGCCTCGGAAGTAAACAAAATTATGAAGGCAGGCTTAAAAAATACATTAATTTTTATATTCAAGAAAGGATCCTCTCAGCATTCTAGCCTTACTCTTTCATGTTACAATCACAGTATCGGTCTATTTTAAAGGTCCATCTTCCATATTTGGCCTCTTTCAGGGATATAGCAAGAGAGAGAAAAGGTATGTATTTACTGAGAGTAAAGGAATTATACATATGCTGTATACTCTTACCTATAGGCCTGAGGTAAGTCTTTCTGGAGCCAGTATGAGACTTTCAGTTGACTTGATGGAAGGTGCATTAATGGTAACCCAAAAACCTCAGCCTTTAATAACCACTGATGTCACTACCAGAGCTGAAGCTGTATGTATTTTTTTACTGTTTGAGACAATAAATGTTTCAACCAGTCTGTTTTCTCGATATCAAGCTATGACTAAATGACCCAGCTTAAAAAGTTACCTTGTATCCGCAGAATGAGAGTAGCTGTCAATGCTTACTTATGTGGCAGTCATGAGATTAATTTGACTTAACTAAAATTTTCCGAAGCCAGAGCTGTTAGACAAGTTACTAGATAAAATCACAATCACATATTAGATTACGTGAAAGAAAAATAATTAGCCTATACTGATTTTCCTCCCTCCTTTTGCATGAACATGACCAAAGGGAAAACAAAAGGGTGGGAAAAGGACAAGTAGACTGAAGATGACCCAGGCATGTGCGAAAAACAGGTTATTTGAAGGCTTGCAAAGAAAAAGTTAAATTCACGCAGGCTTTATGTAGAGTTAAATTTTAAAATTTTAGAGTACTACTTCTGGAGATTCAGATGACATACCCCCTTTTTAAAATTAATGATTAACAAAAAGATGGGGACAATTGACAACATCGTAGAGAGAAATTTCTCTTTCCTAATTCTGTAGACTATGCCTATACAACAAAACGGAGTTGTGATTGCACCACAGTGCAGCACTCTTGTGTTAACTTTATTCTTACTGTTAAAACATAATGAAAGCAAGCAGTTAAGGACACGACTTGAATTCTTGTACCAGAAGCTTAGATTTCTGCCTCCAGTGTGAATGCTACCTGCATTAGCTAAAGTAAAGCAATTCTTCTGCATAGACACATCCTCTGAGCTTCAGCAAAATGGAAACTAAACAGCACTAGGTTTGTGTAATTTTTTGATGATGGCAGCAGCAGTGAAAAGGTGCTCAGAATTAGTTCCTAGAAGATTTTCTGCTTATGTTCGTACCATAAGGGCCAGCAACACTGGCATGAAAATGTTACTGTCCAGCTGGTGGAGTTCTCATTGGTGATATGCTGCTGGCTTGTTCTTACATATTCAAATGGGTAAAGCTGAATTAAGAGACACAGTTAAAGAGGATAAGGTAATCATAAAAATATGGAAAGTCAGCACTAACATACAGGTATATATTAAGTTTCATTAACAACACAAAAAAGAGTAATAATAATAATAAAAACCCAAACAGGAAACAAAGGGATGACCAAAATAGATGAACTATACAGAGAAGGGGACTGTGATGGACAGAAACATAAGGAGGATATAAAAAAACATCCACCAACAAAACTGCAATGCTTAAGTCAATGAAATTCAGAAAACGATATTCAGCAAGTAGAATTTTTTACCTTCCTTCATGGTGAATGCTTTGGAGTTCATACGTTGGCTGATACTAATGTCACAAACTACATGATGAAACCATTACAGAGTGGAAGATCTTGCTGGGAACGTGATTAAGAGGGAGGTCACCTGCATGAATCTGAAATGAGAGAAACTCCAAAAGAAAGCAAGAGGAAAGATTGGAGATCTGGAAATAAACTGTCAAGGAACGATTGAAGGACTGGTATTATTTTGTAAGAAGGCTTGAAGGGTGTCCTTACAGCTGTGTGCAAATATGAAAATGAGAAAAAAGGCACAGAGGAAGGGAAACACACTATTTTCCACATGTACTAGGTTAGGACAAGCAACACTGGGCTTACATTTCTAGCAAGTGAGTTTTAGGCAAATGACGGTGGGGTATGGAGGTTGTGGTGTGCCCCTCAGGAGACTTTTAAAGAAGAGGTGAGAAAAAACACTCCCAGGAATACTTCCTCCTGGGGCAAGGAATGGACTAAATAACTTTCTGAGATCCCCTCAGCTCCATTTGTAGAACACAGAGTCAAGGAGTGCCTGGAGAAGAGGACCCTCAAGGCTTGCACTCTATACCCGTCACACAATTCACATACGCAAACAGGATGTAATCTGAAAATCGGGAGACTCCTGCCGTTAATATGTCCTTGAACAACTGCAAAGCTTCTGTACAAACTTCCACAGAAAATGTTACATCCAGCAAAATCCTCTCTCAGTCTCATTGTTAAGGACTGGGTTAATAGTTGGAGGAAACATTTTTGGCTCTGCAACGCAACAGCTGTATGTTCATGAAGAAGTCAGTTCATCTGCCGGCAGCTGTGAAATGAGGAATGTGCCATTTACCTCATTCATACAATAGATGGGAGAGGGTTATGAAACTTATTCACATTCCTAAGTAGTCTGAGATCATTAGACAGATGGCAAAACACACACGCAAGGTGTCATTGTTCTGCATGCAAAAGCACGTGGGCATTGCTGGAAGACTAATCTTTAATATGGACACAGCTATGAGAATGGTTTGCACGTAAAAAACCCGAACTGTAGAACTTGTAATGTTAATGCAATGCTGTATGTTGGTTTCCTGTGCTTAAGACTTTATTTTCATGAATATGTAAATTTCATTAACCACTATTCAGACTATAGCACTTTGGGGGCGGGGAGGGCAAAGAGGGATGGGAGAGAGGAGCACCATGTGTAAACCTTCCAGCTGCCCTGCAGTGTGCACAGAGAGGTGAGATGAGGTCAGTAATTATTTACACAAGAAGAAAAAACGGAGGAAATACTGGATCAGCAGGTGATTAAAGGACATAGAGAAAAACAGGATAACAGCACTAGAACCATTGTACATGTGTCAATAGCAAATTATGCCTGCAGAGAAAAAGCCAAAACATTTATCCTGACTTAAACCCAACCGGAGTGAGGTTTACATTAAACAGTGAAATCTGTTCTTTTCAAAGGAGATTTTAAAACAATAACTTCACGTGCAAATCAAGAAAGGGTCACCTCCCTTGCCTGGTCAAGCTATTACTGTAAAGCTGTTCTCCTGAATTCAGGATTAAAATTCCTTTTATCTTTGCCCAGATCTCATCTGCAGTACATTTATCAGAATCAGACATTAAAAGTGACTCACTAACAATTAGGCTTCTGCTTCTGAACAGAGAACTCTTTGAACGTGCATGCAGCAAAGAATGTTTTGGGGATGCTCTTTCTTGTGAGATGAAACTTTTAAAAAGAAAGGTTTCTCCAAAGGAAAATGCAAGAAAATCATTCAGGTGGTAGAAAAAGATGTTTAAACTTCAACTGTACAGAGGCAAGATGATGTTCTCTACAGAATGTTACAAGCAGCATCCTTGCAAAATTAGATTGGAACAGTGAATTGTATGCAACCTAATTATATTAACAAGGTTACAAAAATCCAGAAGCATAAGAGTTGTTTCATATCTGAGCTGTGGTAAACAGAGCCTCAGCAATCTCTGTCTGAACCATTCAAACACCAGACAAAATTCAAAGTGCTTCAGATGTTTATATGGTAAATACACCAAGAAAGTAAAAATACAGATCCATTTGTCCACTCTTCCCTACCTCGTTAAATATACAGCAAAAAAGAAATGTTTATGCCCTTTCTCTGATGGTCCGCTTCTCATGAACAAAAACATCTCCACTTGCACCCAGAGCACTGTGCTGATACCAGCCACAGGCACTTACGATAAATAGGGGTTACTAGCAGCTAGCCTGGGATTTAAAGTAGCAGGGAGTGCAGAGCCAGCCTGCACCAGCCTGACTAGGACAGCATTTCTCCCCCCAGCCAGTGTTGCTACCAGGATTACCTACATGGTTACCCAGTCATATTGGGAAAAGCCGTGGCACAGCAGTGCTTCTGAATAAGTACTCAAAAGTTTACTATGCTGAGAGTAAAGATTCGCTCAAAGTTTCCAAATCTTCCATGGAAAAAACATGAGCCCCCTCTCCTCCTCCAGCCTCCTGTTAAATTCAGTTCAGTAGAAAATTATAAGGGAATTATGTATCAAAGTTTTTCAGCTCCCCAGCTTCCTAAGGGAAATACTTAAGAGCTTCCAGGCTCTCCATTATCTGCCAGTATGGGTGGACGAGCGCTAGAAATGTGGGAGCAGTGATGGAGATCAGAACTTCCCAACTTGGGTTCGGTGTGAGCCAGCTCGCAAAGCCCCCCGCTCCCAGACTTGGAGCTTGGAGGGGGTGAGACTCTCCAAGGGAGCTCTGTTCCCTGATTGACCCATCTTACCCACCTCCAGAAATTTAGATGACTACAGAAACCCAAAAATGATTACACAGAGCTCCTATTCTGAATTGCTAAAACTGCTCATGGAAGAATTCTTTTTTGTTACTGAGGTTACTGATTCCACTCTATGCATTTTTTTTAACCACAGGGAAAAATAGAAGGCCCATGATTAATAAAATAGGATTCAGTATTATGATATTCTCTTTCCTTTGTGAATTTTATGTATACCCATAGTCCAACTGAACATCTACTCACCTTTCCAACTGTATTGAAAAAGCTTCTTTTTCTTTACTAATTTATATACATAAAATCCCCTGCCCTGCTTCTTTACTCCTCTGGTTTTCCCACTTCCCATGAGTGTAATCTATATCTTTTCCTTGAGCTGAAATCTCTTTGGAAAGAAAAGAGCTTCTCTTTCACAAATGTATTTTGATGCTTAATAAACAGTTTTATTTCTTTTCTATAGCTGTTGGTAAATACCGTGCCCAACTAAAAATTAGACTGTTTTTAAGTTTTCCACTGACTAATTTTTACGACTTGCAAAAGCAAGTTTAATCTTGATTAAATGGAGTGTGCTTAAGTATAGTTAAGATGCAATCACCTAAGACTGGCTGACTGATTAGCTGAGAAAAAATAGGGAGGGGAGGGAAGGGACTGGCTCACTTGGAATCTTTTTTTTTTTCTTTTTTATTAAGAATACTTTCAATACCTTATAAACACCTAACTTTTCACAGAAATCAGAAAATAGAAAACAACCCCTACTCAACATAAAACCCAGCCCAGATTTCTAGCAAACATGACACATAGTTAAAAGAAGTTTAAGTCTCAATTTTATGCACAGAACAAGTATTCTTGAACAAAGTTTCCAACGTCCTATCCACAAAAATTGGCAGTTCCACCATCCCTTTGTGGTGACAGCCTTGAGCTTACCTATAATTAATATAAATCAGGTATATCCCTAATGCTTTTTCCCAGGCATCATTCATTCCTTATCATAAACTTTTTGCTCCCCTGGGACCCTTTAGGTTCAGCCCCATGCCCTAGTCCTGTTATATGCCGGGAACAGACACTGACTAGCAGTGATGGCTGCAAATTATTATTCCTCATCCACAGTCTGCTATTAAACTGGCCTGAGCGCTCTTCCAACCTCTGGAGATCTCAGAGAGCAGTACTGCAGTCCTGGACACAGCAGACATGTTGTGAGGCCCACACTAAAGCTTCCTCAGGTGCAAAGGAATTGAACACCTTTCTGTGTATTACTACCATGAAAGAGGAAAGACATCCATGCACAGAAAGCAAACGCTTATAGCATATTTGCAAAGCTATAGAAACTGGTGAACATAAATGAAAAAAAAACCAAACACCCTACATATATTATAGCCACTTACAAGTGAGATTAGACCCAAGCTTTTCCTCCTCTCCAGTACCTTACTGATAAGCTCATGAAGACACTTCACATGCTCAGGGCTGGAGATCTAATTCTACAAGATCCTACACCACTAGATTACACGTAGAGTTGATAAGCTGGATATTCATCTTTCTCTTTATATCCCAAAACATTTGGGGAAGGCTGTTTCCAACCAAGGGTTTCCTTTCCCACTCTTACACAAAAACCACCTAGAACTAATTTTAACTACTCATAGCTGTCTCTGTTTAAAGTCGGGGCAGGTGATACCACTTATGGTGATGTTAACATTTCCAAAACAGGATGACAAAGTCAATAATTTGGAGGTCTAATGAAATAACTATTCCTGCCCCTGTCAACTATTGACTTTCTCCTATCACTTTGGAAATGCTCCTATCTCTTGAGCATGGCTCATGACAACCATCATCTGCCCAGAACGTAATCAGAGGCTGTCAGTGACTACTGCAGTACCTGGGTAAGTCCTAAATAAATTGCTAAACCATGGCAAGACAGAATGCTCCTTACTGCCAAACAGCACAGCATTGAATCTCAGTCTGAAGCTTCTTCACATAGTAAACCCTACATGTTACAGAATGATGTAATGTGATTTCATACTTCATGTAATGGCATAACTGAGATTAAAATACGCAGTTCCCAACTAGCTCTTGCTTATGAGAAGAAACAATCACCCTGGAGCGATGACCGGTTTTGGGGCAACCGTCCCCACTCATGTCTCTGAGGGATATTATGATATATTTGCTATACCACACTCATAAGACCGTTGCAACTCTACAAGTAGAAAGAAGTGTTGCTTTTGCAGGACTAGAAGAGACTCATCCTATGCAGAAAGGGTACAGAACTTAAAATGCACTTAAGTGCACATACTCAAGCAGGTCAGAAGCTCTCCTATGTAAGGAGAAAGAAATGCCTACCAGAAAGTTTCCCTATTAATAAATATACGTTTTAAAAAATCAAAAGTCTGCTCCAGCTTAGACAAATATTTGTGGTGTTTCCAGACAGAATGGCTGGCTTATATATTCACATTGTTCCACAGACATTCTAGTGCCATTATTTGTAAACATTTCTGAACAAATTTGCAAAGTGGTGAATAGAAGTAAATGATTACTGTATTACCCAAAGCATCTTCATGGCAAACAGAAAATGCACACAATCTTTCCTCTACTTCTGTTTCAAGTGATCTCAAGGTTTGCCTAGACACTGCAGGGAAGTAATATCTTCTGACTTCTGCATGCCCCTCAGGACACCTATTGTGCTACAGACAAGAGGTGCTTTTTCTGCTGAGCATTTTCAGTATCAAATCACTGATACAGCCAGACAGTTGATAGTGCAGCACTTTGAAAGCACATTCTTTTCCATCACTTAAAATATGCATTAATTAGTGATTATTAGTATTAATTACAGTACATTACAGACTGTTATCATTTTAGATGGTGGTTAGTAGCAACATTACATTCTTTCTGTTTTGTTCTTTTTAATTACTACTGCTGCAGTTTCAGAACTGGACGGTGCCTTTAGACATTGCACTGAGTAAAGGGTGATGCATAAACCGTGTTACTCCATAAGCAGCCCTCAGAGGAACTACCACTCCGGAAACGCTCACGTTCCCCCTGTAAAATGCTGTTAGGAGCAGGGGAGCCGCCCGGGGCAGCAGAGATGAGGGCAGCTTCCTTGGCTCCAAACATCCTGCCGGTCCCATTAGTTTGGATGGGGGTTGACACGTACAAGGGGAAAGGGTGCCGTTTACTCCTCCTTTAAGTTTCTCTCTGAATACTTGCTTGTGAGCTTTTCTGTAACTCCCACCCTATTTATTCATATGTTATATGGCTGTGCAGATTCAAGGAAGAATCTTTACTCCTCCATCTAACCTGCATGGCCGAGCTAGGCAGGAGACACATCAGCCCTAAGTTAACTAGTTATTATTAGTAAGAAGAACTTACAATGTTCCCGTTTCCAGAGTGAATACTGGTAGCGTGAACTGTACCATGAGACATATTTGGACAGAGCCTGGTATAACAGTACAACAGTGACTCACATCTACTGGGAGCTCTCCTGGTATGTAACAGAACATTAGCATCAGGCACAGGAGTACAGCTTACAGGCACAGACTGCATCCTGTTCCAGTGCATGCTGTTTGGGCTACATTGCTTGTTTTCTTCACGCCGTTTACAGATATCATCTAAAATAAGATTCCCATTTCACATCTGAAATAGATTCCTAGATGCTTTCCTGAATCTCTTAGAAACAATTACATACATAATTCTGAAATATCCACAATCCCAGAACAGAAAAGTCAAGGCATCCCGTAAGTAGAGTTGCTTCTATCCCACAGCATGATTAAGGGTGAATAGCACACAAGACAACTTGTAACTTTACCATTCTAGCTTTCCATACACATCTCTACATGGACAAAAACTTGACACAAACCTGACTTTTTTTTTAAATTCTTGGCTGCATGTGAGTTTAATAAGTAATGTAAATTGGGCAGGCAGGTGACCTTGAGCCAAGTTCCTCTGAGAGAAGCTGTAGCAGTGGTATATAGGAAGAAAAATTGTTCTCAGTCTAGGAGAAGGAACAAATAATTTCCAAGAAAATGGGGCATTTGGAGCTGCTGTGAATGGGACCAGCTGTGATTGATCCAGTAGGATCCAGCTAATCCAGTAGCTTATTAGCAATAACAAGAATTCACAGAAATAGCAAAAAATTTATCCTCACTAAAACCAAATGACCTCTGGAAGCAGAAAGATTAATCAATAAGACTGATTCCTAAATAAAAGTCACTGGCTTTTTACGTGGGCTCTCTCTCACCTTTCTGCCCATTTGAGTTCCTGATAAATTAAAATTGTGACCCCAAGGGATGTCTTATACCTGCAGTTCCCAGAGGTGTCACAGCGCTTTCCTGAATTTAGCTTCTCTTCCAAGGTCCCTGAAGAAAAAAAAAAAAAAAGAAAAAAAATTCTAAAAATGAACTGGAGCATGATTCTGAAAAAAGGCTGAGCGGTTGGGCTCAGGGCACCCCACATGGTCTCTGATAGGAGGAGGAAAAGAGGTGCCTTTTTGTATGACCTTTTCAACAGTCCTTCCTTCAGCAGGCAAGGATAGTCTGCAATGCCATTAAGAAAACATAAGACAGCAGAGCAACATCACAAGCCATATCAAGTATTTTTCATGCCAGCCCACAGAATAAGCATGGGAGCAACTTCAATCCAAAATTCATTGTGTTGTAGCCATGTCACAGGCCATGTTTGTCAGAACAGTAAGATTTCTTGTTTGATCTTCTTCATTAGTGCTATGGGGTCAGATAAGAGTCAAAGATCTAGACTGGATATAACAACTGGGCTAACAGCAGCCAAGGACTATATTTCAGAGCCCTGTGAGAGGGCTTTTAACCAAGATGATCTTAACCAATGGAGTTAGAGAAACTCACTATTTTCCAACTGGTTACCAGTTTACCCTGACAGATCTTACTTGTGGTTGCGGTGTTGATGATACATTACACACTTGTACCATGACACCCCAACAGTGGTCACTTAAATCACTATTAGGTCTCACAGAAAATTATTTCTCTCTGAGTGGGGCATTGACATTTCCTTGTTAAAGACTCTCACCCTTAGGGGAGTTTCTATCACCAGAGCTATTAACAGTGATCTGGATCTAAATACTGTACTGTATTATCCGCATCCAGATAGCATAAAAATGGAAATTTCTGTAAGATTCAATCTTGACC
>NW_009205587.1:26191-26443 GCF_000690835.1 Fulmarus glacialis
TTTCCCTAGTTACTGCCTGAGGTACTCCGAGGTGTTTCTCTTCAAGCATAAAAGCAAAATGGTGATTTACGGTTAGCATAAGAGAAAAATAGCTTGCCCACAAGTTTATGACAGGGTAACTCTATTTCTGTGCCATTATTCTACTAAATCACGGTGTTGTTATGTTGCTACCTACTCATCCTTTCACAGGTACCGTATCTGGGTGTTAGTCCTGACTCATGTTTCATTCTCCTCTCCCTATTTTTTTCTTTA
>NW_009205588.1:0-315 GCF_000690835.1 Fulmarus glacialis
GGGGGAGACCTGCCGGGCCCGGGGCCGTGGTTTGGGTCCCCTCCCCGGTTCCAACCTGCTCCCCTCTCGCCTGCAGAGAGCATCCACAAGCTGAAGGAGAAAGCCAAGAAGCGGAAGGGCCGAGGCTTCGGGTCAGGTGAGGACCACCCAACACCCTCTGCCCTCCTGCACCCGCCAGGGTCCGGGGTGTCCCCAACCCCTCCGGGCCTCGGTTTGGGTTAAACACTGTCCCCGGAGTCACTCGGAGTGTGAAACCCCGGCTGTCTTTGTGCTTTCGGGGAGGTTTAAATGGGTTGGTGGTTGTCTGGGCCCTGT
>NW_009205588.1:425-1000 GCF_000690835.1 Fulmarus glacialis
CGATAGTGCGCCGTCGCCTTGTAGCCGGACGGGGAGGAGCCGGGCCCGCAGAGGTGTGAGTATCACTGGAGGCATCTTCCCAGCCCTCATCGCGGGCGCTTTGCCGGAGGGAGGGGAGATGGTGGGGGAATGCGGGGTCTTTGGCTCCGTATCGGGGTTCAGACCTTGCTGGGACAGAGCCTTTCCCTGCCTTGCCGGGATTTATCTCAGGCTAAGCCAAGAACATTGGACTCTGGGGCTCCATTTCCCCTTCCCACCCGCGTACGGCTCGCTCTGTGCTTTACCACAGCTTTTGGGGGGATCCCTTCCCTGAGACCGCACAGCTGACGTGGGAGCACGCCCTGAGCTCGGCGTAACTCTTACCCCTTTCACACCGCAGCGGTGGAGGGCTGGATCCTCTTTGTCACGGGGGTTCATGAGGAGGCAACAGAAGAAGACATCCACGACAAATTCGCCGAGTACGGCGAGATAAAAAACATCCACCTGAACCTCGACAGACGGACGGGCTACCTGAAGGTAGGAGGGGGTGCTCAGCGCGGCTACGCTTGCCCCTCGAGCCTCTTGGCTGCTTCGCC
>NW_009205588.1:1105-1436 GCF_000690835.1 Fulmarus glacialis
GGCCGTGATCGAACAGGTCTTGTGTAGGGATTATTCCCGTGTTCGGCCCCTCACCGGGCTCCCCCTCTGCCAGGATCCGCCCCGGCTCACGCTCCCTCCCTCCCGCTCCTTAGGGATATACTCTGGTCGAGTACGAAACCTATAAAGAGGCGCAGGCGGCCATGGAGGGGCTGAACGGCCAGGAGCTGATGGGGCAGCCCATCAGCGTGGATTGGTGCTTCGTGAGAGGGCCCCCGAAAGGAAAGAGAAGGTAAGGGCCGGGCTGCAGGCGCGCGGGGTCGGGAGCGAGGCCTCGGTGTGTCGGGGACCCGCTTGTCCGCCTGGCCGAGAG
>NW_009205589.1:0-10765 GCF_000690835.1 Fulmarus glacialis
GGTGTGAGGGTAGCCGAAGATCGGCGCCATCCAGCGGGCTGCGTCTGAGGGATCTCCAGCAGGGCTCCCACCTGCTGCAAAGACGCGGGGGCCCATAAACCGTAGTGGTATGATGCCTTTAACTGGGGCAAGATAATGTAAGTGCACGCTCCTGGATTGGGATAAGGGGGAGGTTGATGTCAGTCGTCTAAAAGCTGGAGCCAGGCTGCAGTGTGAGGGTCAAGGACAGCCTGCAACAACATTGTTGGCAGTAGATCAGTCCCTGCTGGGAGAAATGGGTGTTTCCCACACGGTTTTAAGCAATACATAACCACAGAACCTTGGAGAGTGATGATGACAGATTCTGAATAACATCCATAGCAGCCATGGTTTTCTTTTTCTGTATTTATAGTAGGTATCATTACCCTCTTGTCACAAGTTTCAGGAACTCCTTCGGTAAATTACTCCCTAGTCTCTTCAGAGACAGATAGTGGCTGGCCAGTTCAGTGACAAAATAGGTAATGTAATGGTTGCCCTTCTATTTCCTTCTTTACCTTTTTTTTTTTCCTTCCTTGCTAGACATGAAAAAAATAGATTCAGACTGGATTTCTTAAGAGGCCAAGTGCTTGGAGAGCTCAGAGAAAAGACCTGTTAGCTTTTGCCTCGCATGCCCCTGATTTTGGCAGGGGGCCAGAGGGAAGGTGGGGTATGTTCTGCTCATCGTGATCCTACAGAGATACCTGCACTCACATGTTTCAAGAGTATTACATGCCAGCCTTCAGCTGAGGAGCATGAGCTGTGTCAGGAAAAGGATATATTTTGGTTTCAAGTATAGTTGGAAATGTTCTTAAAAGCCTCAGTTAAGACA
Source organism: Fulmarus glacialis (assembly GCF_000690835.1). Classification (NCBI taxonomy): domain Eukaryota; kingdom Metazoa; phylum Chordata; class Aves; order Procellariiformes; family Procellariidae; genus Fulmarus; species Fulmarus glacialis. The sequence continues at coordinate 848 of NW_009205589.1, forward strand.
ACTGAAGCTTTACGAGTCCTCTCCTCTAAAATGGCTTAGATCTATCTGCCTGTGCCGTCATTAAGAAACCCAGGGAAACTGGTGGGGTTTGTGCTGTTTCACCACAGATTAACCTTGATCTTTTTTCCAAAACCATCAGTGTTGTCCAGTCACTACCCAAAGAACTTGCCACCTTTATTTGCAGAATTTTCTGGAGGAGCATTTGCTGCTTCTGAAAATATGTGGGCACTGATTCCAGCTTCTTGCAAAGGCAGGTAGCACCAACACTTCAGAGCTATTTGAGAGCGAATATGACTCTGTCCTTACGGCTGATATGCTGTTACAGGAGCGTTAGCTAGTACTGTTTGGCCTGGATATACTGACTATTTTCAACTAGAAGAGAGAATTTTTATGGTTCTGAAACTGAAAGCTATTTTCCTTCACCACAAGGACTCCTTTGCATTGGTAAGAGAAATTTAAAAAAATACCAGATGTTGTTCCTTCTAACTCATCTACTCAGTTCCTAGTACAACACTACCTCTCACTGCTGGACCTAGTCTTAGATGGAAGCAGAAGAACCACTCTAACCGACTGTAGCAGCTCCCTGGTGCCGGAAGAGACCAGTCTGCTCCCCCAGCCACCCTGACAGCCAGAATGCCCATTCCCAGGCACGCGAGAGAATGAGACCACCCCTCTCAGCAGCAGCTAGTTATTAGATCAGCTTAGCTGTAGCAAACCTGCATCCTTGGAAACACTGACAGCTGTAGGAAGAATGCCTGTCTGACCTACAGACGGCCTTTCACGTGTCTATCCACTGTTTGGTTTTTTTCCTTTTTTTAAAAACGTGCAGAAAACAAGATCCCATTACCAAGCATGACGTGGGGTTCAAATTCAGAAGTTACTCAATTTTTTAAGCTACAATAGAGAAACATTTCTAAAATAACAATGTCACGTAATTGTTCAGTTTGAATAAAAATAAAGTGATACTGCATTTCACATATACCTAGCTTTCACATGCTTTGGAATTTTGAGTTGACTGGATTTTAATGCTTTTGATTAAAATAAAACAATACCCTTTGTGAGCTGTCATACAAACAGTGGCATGTTTGTCATTCAGGTGATGCCATGATTTGAGCCGGTACACAGCGATACAGTTAATTTACCAAACTGAAGTTGTTGCCATAGCTCCACTGTGGGACAGCGCAGATCTAACAAAAGGCTTTTTCATGAATGCTAGTTAAATCCTGACACTCATCGCTGTCCATAACAAGAATGCATCTGTTTCCCGCAACACAGCATAACAAGCATATTTAAATGCTGCAGGGGAAAAAAGCAGGGCGGGGGCGGGGGGGGGCAGGGGATGTGCTTTGCTTTGGAAAAGAAAAATAACCCAGCAAGATTTGGGACTTCCTCTGCTAAATGGCTTTATTACAGCAGATTACTTTGAGCTGATCTTTAACCTCCCTTGGGACAGTCATACAAGAACAACTTGGCATGACCTTTGCTCAATTGTCTTTTAAATACAAGAAGTGAGAATTGCGCTGTGCAGTTCAGAGCCACCCAAGGCTCTCTCAAGGAAAGTGTGATAGCTGCAGAGAAAAGCGCAGGAGAAGCACAATAGCGAAGATGGTAGGCAGCAAAAAACACGGCACAGAAGCAGCAGCTCAGGAAACTCCCAGATTTCAACGAAAGGTGACAAAGATGTATCTTCCGTGTTGTTTTCTTAGAGCTGTAATTTAAATACACAAGTTATGAATAGAAAATATTGTAAACTCATTGCAAGAGCTCCAAGATAATATAAAGAGGAGTATATATTAACATATGAAAGTACAAATGGAGTATAGTGTCAAACCTAAGTTAAATGGACAAAATAATTACAATATTGAGGATTATTCTTGTCTTCCTTTTTATGTCTAGGGCATGCTTGATCTGTCTCAAAGACAGTAGGACAAAAAGTTAAAACTCAGATTCAGACTTTACACATTAAGCTTATGGTTGGTAATTTTTTTGACGATGGAGAAAATCTGTTGAAACTAAGAGGGGTGGTATAAAAAACAGAATTGCGAGTAAACCATGAATTATAGTGAGGTAGCAAATTCACCTGTACTATGTCTAACTCAAAATGCTTAAGCATTATTATATCATTGTTAAGTACAGACTCTCTTTGTGGAGAATTGTGTGTGTGTGTGTGCATGCTAGTGCTTAGGATATAAGTGTATATGCTCTGTGTGTATGTTTCCTACAAACGTGGAGTATTTAATTCTCTTACTTTCAATCCTTACCTTGGTCTGAATTAATTCATGTTATCACTCGATTAACTTAAAGTTTTTACATCTAATATGATCCAGCTCTGACTACTTCATTTCAGCAGCTGCTTACTAAACTGTGCTATTCACGTGACATTTCAACATGAATTACTTAACTGTATGGTGAACTAAACTCCTAAAGGAGCACAGATTACATAAATCAAAAATAAAAAATCTCAAATCATTACTTACCACGAGGTCTTTGTTTTCAAAACTCTTCACAGGTAGTTAACTGATAGAAATATGAAGAAATAGATGCTTCTCTGTTTGTTTATCAATAAAGATAATGCAGACGTTTATGTTCAAAGGGTAGGTTCCTGGCTTACCAGGCCTGTAAATGCCTTTTGTTCACTGCACAGCTCTTTTTAATTTCCTACCTGAGTTACCTGCTAACATCAGGATGAAGAGAATAAAGTCGCTATTAGGATGTTAAGGCTCTGAAATGCAAACGTGAAATAGAAACTAGAACAAAACATTAATTTCCATTCTGACAGAAAAAAAGGTCTATGGAATGAACATCCAGACATACTTTTTTTTTTTTAAAACAAACACATTAAATTCTGATTGTGGTTAAATTACAGCAAATCCTAGTAACTCGACCAGAATTGGTGGAATTACACTAACAGGAACAGAGCAGAATCTCATCACCTGCTTGCCTAATACAATATTCCTATTCAAGCCTAGAAGAAAAGTACAAAATATTATAATGTAAATTAAATAGGGAAGACAAGTGAGAGCAAACTCACAGAGAATGAGCCCTCACATAATTATAATGTCTAAGAATTAAGTCTGATGCCAATGGTATTCAAAAGCATACAGTTATTGCCACAGCATGAAAGACTCTGTTTTAACTACTTTCAGCACTCTCTCTTTACGATCGCACAAAAATGAACAATTAATGTATAAGCAGAACATTATTGCAGAGAGGCTGTTACATTTCAAGACCTGGCTGAAGATCAAATGCGGTTCCATTGGTGAATACTCGCAGCGCTCACCGTTTCACGCCTCTTGGGCAGAAGGGAGGAAAACATCACGATACGCTGCGAAGTCTAGTTGTAATCCTGACAGCTCTGTTGCTGGGTTGGTGCTGGTAAAGGCTGTGCTCACAGCATGGGGAAGCAGCAATGGCCGACTGCTCCCTTCGGGCGGGGAGCCCAGCATGGCGAGGCTGGCAGGACAGTTGGGGCCCCAGCCTCCAGCCCCTGAGGACCGCAAGCAGGGCAGCCCGGGGATGGGAGTCAGGGTCAGCCAAGAACCCAGAGCAGACAAGTCGGTGGCGATGAGGCAGCTCCGAGGCCAAACCAGAAACGCGACTCGGGGTCAGGTCCAGTGATAGTAACCTGGGTCAGACGCAGCCCAGTGATCACCAGGCAAGTCCATGGTGATAAGGCAGGTCCAAGGTCAAGCCACGAAGTCAGCCCATGAGTGGGGACCAGGATCAGGCATGATGATGGTAACCAGGGTCAGACACAGTCTGGGGATCACCAGACAAGTCCGTAGTGATGAGGCAGGTCCAAGGCCGAGCCAGGAAGCCATGGGCACGGCTGTGGCTGAGCTGGAGACCAGCACTCCTACAGCCCAGCTGCGGCAAGGGCTGGCGACGCGGGCCAGAACTCAAACGAAGCCCCCGAGCAGAGGGCAGGGGACCCAGGTACTGAGCTGGTTGGGACGGTCGGTGCCCTCAGGGCCCTGGCAGGACCCCCCCTCCCAAACAAGGTGTGTCCTCACGTCTCACAGAGATCTGGGCTCAGAAGGGGTTTGCTGTAGAGTGATTTAATTGCTGTGGGTTGTCAGTGGGCTACTTCATGGCCACTGAGCCAGGGGAGGGACAAGGGCCTGGGAAAGGGCCATGGCAGAGGGGACTTGCGGGTGGCAGGAACCCTGGTAGCCAGCCCCCAGAGGCTGCCAGGTGGGCCCTGGGAGGAGGGTTCATGCAGGAGCCTGGGCTGGGCAGGGGGCCAGCATGGTGGGGACACCAAAGCCCAGGGTCAGGCTGATGACTCAGGGGGAATCACCAGAGAAGCCCCCACACAGCCATGGGCCAGGACCCACTGTGCTCGATTCAGGGCTTAGGAAGGCTTGACCCGTCTGTCAGGGTGCAGCAAGAGTCAGCTGTTCCCTAAGGACAGGAAGCCAATGACATGATATGACTGGTGGGGTAGTGTTGTGGTTTAACCCCAGCCGGCAACTAAGCCCCACTGAGCTGCTTGCTCACTCCCCCCCGGTGGGATGGGGGAGAGAATCGGAAGGGTAAAAGTGAGAAAACTCGTGGGTTGAGATAAGGGCAGTTTAATAGGGAAAGCAAAAGCTGCGCATGCAAGCAAAGCAAAACAAGGAATTCATCCACCACTTCCCATCCGCAGGCAGGGGTTCAGCCATCTCAGCCATCTCCAGGAAAGCAGGGCTCCATCACACATGATGGTGACTTGGGAAGACAAACGCCATCACTCTGAATGTCCCCCCCCTTCCTTCTTCTTCCCCCAGCTTTATATGCTGAGCATGACGTCATATGGTATGGAATATCCCTTTGGTCAGTTTGGGTCAGCTGTCCTGGCTCTGCTCCCTCCCAGCTTCTTGTGCACCTGGCAGAGCATGGGAAGCTAGAAGTCCTTGAATCAGTGTAAGCACTACTTAGCAACAACTAAAACATCAGTGTGTTATCAACATTATTCTCGTACTAAATCCAAAACACAGCATTATACCAACTACTAGGAAGAAAATTAACTCTATCCCAGCCGAAACCAGGACAGGTAGGGACCTTGCCGCCCAGGGCCCCATCCCACAGCCCCCAAGCAAGGTGAGCAAGCCAAGCCCAGCTGAGAGTCCAGGTCATCAAAGAAGATTTCAGACTTGCCTCATCACCACAGGCAAGCCAGAAACACAAGTCATGGTCAGGTCTAGTGATGGTAACGTGGGTCAGACACAGCCCAGCAATCACCAGGCAAGTCCATGGTGATTAGGCAGGTCCTAGGCCAGGGCAGGAACTAAGTCCATGGGTCGAGGTCACGATCAAGAGGGTCCGTGGCGAGGCTCGGCTGCAACGCAGCTGGAGCCACCCACTCCTACAACATATTTCAGGCATGGACTGAAGGTCCAGGGCTGAACTGAAGTGGGGCTCTTTGGCCCGTAGGCAGCAGGATATGGGGACACTGCAGCTGAGGGTGGTCAGGGTTGTTAAAGACTATTAATGTATTCAGGACACTGACACAGATCCCACGTCAACCTAATCGCATGGCCAGAGCCCTTCATTTGTTATAACAAAATCTTACATACTGAATGACTTTCCATATTTATATTTGGCCTTCTGGTATCATTAACTTTTCACTGTGCTAGGGCAGTGAAACTACAGAAGTTTAGCTGTTGCTAAGGGTCACTAATTCTCTCATTTTTACATGTATTTTTCAAAAACTCATGACCTGCTTAGAAATTTTTTAATCTACAAGTAATAATACAGAAACTGGGAAGAGACTTTCCACTTTCCCTCTCATCTTTCAACCATAACAACTTCCCCAATTTTTTCTACCTTTCCCAGATTGACTGAGGCTCTTACATTGTCAGTGTTCTTCCCCTTACGACCACAGCATAAATCATTTTGTCATCTTGCTGTAGCTAACTTATCTGTGGAGTGGCTTTACCTTCTCCCTCTCCCCCCAATCTCTCTTTATGCTCCACAGGCCTTCTAGAAGGCCACTTCTGAAAATGGTGAAGCCTCACTCCTCTGAGTTGTCCAAAGATGAAAAGTACATGCCTGACATACCAGCCCATACCACCCCCTTTCAACAATGGCAGAGAGCCCACAGAAATGCCAGCACTATTTTGTGCTTGAATATGAGAACAAGTGACAGTAATCTCATTTCAGTATCATACCTGAGCAGAGTGAAAAATTATTCCCAGGACTTTCATAGCACAGTAAGTAAGCATAGGTTTGAGAAGCTGTACTGAAATTATTCAGTGAAAGGGTTAATAATTTTATTGACCTACTTAAAGATAGGTAGGAATTCATACAAGTCTGACAGCTTGGCTTTTGTGTTTAACTATGTAAATCCAGAAAGCAAATGAGGTTCTTTCTCCCTTTCCTGTAGTTGATTCTTTACAGTCTACATCTTACCTTCCCTCATTCTGCTTTTACAAAACAGAATTTCTTTAGGAAGTCTTTGCCCCTTCCCTCCCCCCTTTTATTTAAATTAGTCTATCAAAAAAGCAGCAAATATAGCCTTTGACTAAATGAGGTTTGGGGTTTTTTTATTTTAAAAAAGATGGGGTTTTGTCCTGTTTTTCAAAGAAAAAGCCCCCCAAATACCTGCAGGGTATTCTCAATCTCTTTTGCAGAAACAGCTGCATTATGCTGGCAGTAGTCGTCCATAACTGCTCAGCGAGTAGAAGATGCCCAGCCGGTAACACGTCAGATCAAGTTTCAAAGGTGGCAAGGTTATAAGCAACTGAAATAAGATCTTAGGGTCAAACAATCTTAATAACTAGTAAAAGCTACACTAGCTAGCAGATAATCATTTTACAGTGCATAACTACATGTCTTGTTTTAAATAAAGTGTGTATCTCTACCCAGATTATGAAAACCTCCAGTTATTAAGTTTTTGGTACCCAAAATATTAAACATGAATCCCCAACAATCACTCGAATGCAGTTTACAGTATGATTTTTTGATGTTTTACTTGGCAGGTTTGCATTTGAGATAGTGTGGGAAAAAAAAACTGTGAAGGCATTTGCATGAAAAATTGACAAATGGGAAGATAAAGGTTGACAAGAACAGTGGAGGGAAATAAAAGTATTGGAGACTTATAATACTGGAAAAGATAGTGTGACAGAATACTGAAGATCAATCCAAGAAGTTTGAAATTGAGCTGGGGGAAAAGGAAGGCACCAGATAGATTGAAAACGGGTAGAAGTGAGTGCAATATAAATATGTGCAAGAAAGGCAGTCTTAGCTTTGTGTGGATTTGAGGGGATTGGAGTGCGTATCTAGAAAGCCAGAAGGGGGGAAAAAGAGAAAGGAGGGATAACGACATAGTTTAAATGTAAATAGGAAAGAGATTTTTCTTAAATTATATTTTATCTGTAACAATAAGAAGCAGGATAGATAGAACACGACTCATTTAGGCAAAGTTTATACTGAGATATATAAAGGAGTGAGATCCGTAATACTCAGCATTATATTTCTTGGTAGCGGTAAAGTTGCAGCTGTATTACTGTGCTTGCACCACTCTACAAGAAATCTATAGAGAATCCAAAATAGAAGAGGGAGGATAATGAGAAGATCTGTAAAATACGACCTATGAGAAACTATTGGAACAACTGGGGCAGTTTAGTCTGGAAAAGTCATAAGAAATGTGACAAAAATACCAACCTACCTGCTGAATGTCAGCTCTCTACTCCAAATCCTCAAACTATTGTTTCAAAATCTTAACCATGTGAGTCATACAAAAAGCAAAGAGAGTAAATCTGTTCTCTATGTCCAGTAGAAAACCAAGCAGGGGCAATAGATTGCAGCAGTGCAGGTTCAAGTTAGACATTAAGAAAAACTTTCTAATAAGAAAGAAAGAACAGGGCTGCATCAAAAGAAGCGTGGCCAGCAGGTCGAGGGAGGTGATTCTGCCCCTCTGCTCTGCTCTGGTGAGACCCCACCTGCAGTACTGCGTCCAGCTCTGGGGCCCTCAGCACAAGAAAGACATGGGCCTGTTGGAGCAGGTCCAGAGGAGTGCCACAGAAATGATCAGGGGGATGGAACGCCTCTCCTGTGAAGAAAGGCTGAAAGAGTTGGGGTTATTCAGCCTGGAGAAGAGAAGGCTTTGGGGAGACCTTATTGCGGCCTTTCAGTACTTAAAGGGGGCTTATAAGAAAGATGGTGGCAAACTTTTTAGCAGGGCCTGTTGTGACAGGACGAGGGGGAATGGTTTTAAACTGAAAGAGGGTAGATTCAGACTAGATATAAGGAAGAAATTTTTTACAATGAGGGTGGTGAAACACTGGAACAGGTTGCCCAGAGAGGTGGTAGATGCCCCATCCCTGGGAACATTCAAGGTCAGGTTGGACGGGGCTCTGAGCAACCTGGTCTAGCTGAAGATGTCCCTGCTCATTGCAGCAGGGGTTGGACTAGATGACCTTTGAAGGTCCCTTCCAACCCAAACTATTCTATGATTCTATGGTAAAATGACCACCATCAGAAATGAAGCCCTTATAAAATCATGTAACCGCCAACTTCTATGATTCTATGATTCTGTGATTCTATGATAAGAGTGGATTGACTAGATAGTTGGGGTTCTGGGAAGGGAATGACCAACAGAGGTTAGCTAATCAAAGTGCTTCCCAACCTCTGTGCATCCAGCAGGAAAGTCCCACTGCTGGAAATCCCTCATCCTCCCCTGACAACCCAATAATTAAAAGCTTGATTGTTAAAATTAGCAAGGAACAACAGAAAAATCTAATAATGGTACAGACAGACCTAATGTTGCCCACACTAAATGACCATCTCTCTGACTGTGGAAAAATAAAATGAAGACAGATAGCCTCTTGGTCAAAAAACAACCACAATTTCTCACCATTTTCTTCAAAAGTACTTACAAAAGTAGTTCATGAAAGAGCAAGAACACAAAGAACCTACCCCAAAGTGAGCAGCCCCACTTATTCAAAACAATGCTATAAAGCACGGATGAATGGTATCATCAAAAGCCACTATTTTCAAGAATTTATGGATTTCAGATGATTTATCTATAAACCGTACTGAAATTAACATGACATTTTTAATTAAACTCTTATAAAAAGACTGACTAATTTGATTCTATACAAGTACCCTGAGAATATAGTATTTATTAAAAATCACATCTCCACTGTGGAATTATGGAAAGAACAAGGTGTAAGATTATGTTATACCAAATTCTATGTTTTTACTTTTCATAATTTTCAGACTGTCATTGCATATAAAAAAGCCTTACGGATTTAATCTATATACAACTTTATAAGACTCTCTCATAAAAAGGAAATATTTTTCATTTATTCTAACAAAAACGTGGTAGTTTGTAAGCACTGTGCATTCCACTGGAATGATGAACTACAACTTAAAAATGAATTAAAGCTGCCGTGTCAGACAACATTACATGGAAGCAGCAAAGCAATGGTGTTGGAGGTGGTGAAAACCAATAGGGTGTATTTAAATTCATACCTTTCATTCTCTCCCTTTTTTTCCCCACCTATACAGGTAGGGGAAAAATTCTACCATTGTGGGGTTTTAATCTCAGTCTAAAAATATATGATTTAACTAATTGATCATCTCGGCAATAAGGTATCTTTTTCTGCTATTTTTTTGACTACTAATTCTAGCATGTCTAGCATTAGTATGACATAGATAGATACATATATACATAGACACATACACACATACATACATAGAAACATAGTATTTTAGCTAATCTGCTCCACATATAAACCATTCCTTCATCTTATAAAGTCTTGCAATTGACAGTCATTAAAACATCCAGGATCCAAAATATATACATTGAAGCAAAATTCAGCTCATCTGTTAAATATTCAAGAATTTATTCTATGATGTTTTCTGTAGATGTTTGGCTTTGAAGTCAAACACTATTTAACTCTACCAGTCCCTGGTTTTCCATAGTTTCCT
>NW_009205589.1:10796-12105 GCF_000690835.1 Fulmarus glacialis
AATAACGTGAGGGTCTATTTCTCTTCATTTTGATTCAGTTATAAGTCAGAAGACTCCTGCAGCCTCTCTCTTGTGAAGACCATTTTAAATACAACTGCTGCTGTGCTAACTAGTGCTTGAGATCCACTGAGGCACTTCAGACACTTGAGAATATTCTCCAAGGGCTGCAATGCATTCCAGTCCCTGCTTTTACAAAGGACATCAGAATAATGGAGTATCTTTGCTTTAGTAAAACAAATGTCGCCATCCTTAGCCTGAAGACTTTGTTGAGTGTTTACAGACTTCTCTGTAGTATTAAGATCTCTGGACAACTGTGGGCATCTAAGCCAAAATACCTTGTTAGCAAGTGGCTTGGATGTAAGTCATTATACTCTGCTGCTGATAGCAGGCTATATCATTGCTTTACCATTAGAAGGAGCAGAAAGCACTCCTTGTTAACTAGTTGTGAAACGTGTATCATTTCCTTGCTCAAGCAGTTTGAGGTCTTTAATGGGTTTATTCACAATTTCCAAGTACAGGTTGCTCCTTCTAGGGATTTTGCCTTAAGATAAGGATGCAATTAGTGTACCCTAAACAGCATAGCTATGAACCTGGATGTAGTAAGTTTGATGCAGTAAGCTTCTTGCTTAGCTTAATCCATCAAATATAGAGAAAAGAACCCCTCTGAGGGAAGTGGACACATTAATTCATGTTTAGATTTCAGCCATGTTGACCTACCAGCGCTAGTGTTCTAGAATCATGTTTAGTTTAACATTTCTAGTTTAACATGCCTAATATGGTAAAAGCATGACAGAGATTTTATAGGGGCTGGTATCTACAAGGAATTGAAGTTTGTTTAGTAACAGTTGTGGGCACTGATCAATGCTCCACTAAAAGATTTTAAAAATATAAATGGCTAAATAGAAAAAGAAAAAAAAAAAAAAAAGCAGGGAGATATTTAAAAATTAGGGCTTTGTCCTGGTTTCAGCTGGGATAGAGTTAATTTTCTTCCTAGTAGCTGGTATAGAGCCGTGTTTTGGATTTAGGATGAGAATAGTGTTGATAACACACTGATGTTTTAGTTGTTGCTGAGCAGAGTGCTTACACTGAGTCAAGGCCTTTTCAGCTCCTCATACTGCCCTGCCAGCGAGGAGGCTGGAGGTGCACAAGAAGCTGGGAGGGGACACAGCCAGGACAGCTGACCCAAACTGGCCAAAGGGATATTCCATATCATATGACTTCATGCTGAACAAAAAAAACTGGGGGGAGTTGGTCAGGGCGTGGCTGCTGCTCAGGGACAAGCTTGGCATCGGTTGGTGGGTGGTGAGCA
>NW_009205590.1:0-7064 GCF_000690835.1 Fulmarus glacialis
CCGGCCCTGAAAGACTGTTATGACAGAAGTTAAACCACGACACAATGTTAATTCTTGGTAACATTTCCCACATGCCATATTGATATGTCCTGTCTAATTTTGTAATTTGATGCTATAATCATTAGCTTGCTTTATTTTAAGACGTTCCTACCACAACATTAACTAAAACTATAGGTGCATTTTAAAAAATATACAGGCTATTAAAAAAGACACTAATAGAAGTTATGAAGTGTCATGGTTTAACCTGGCAGGCAGCCAAATATCACGCAGCCGCTCGCTCACTCCCCCCACCAGTGGGGCGGGGAGAGAATCGGAAGGGGGAGAGTGAGAAAAACTCGTGGGTTGAGATAAAGACAGTTCAACAGAACAGAAAAGGGAAAATAATAATAATGATGATAGAATATACAAAATGAGTGATGCACAATGCAATTGCTCACCACCCGCGCTGACCAATAACCAAGTAGCGATTGCTACTTCCTGGAAGATGCCTACCATTCATATAGTGAGCATGACATCACATGGTATGGAATACGCCATTAGCCAGCTGAGCTGGCTGTCCTGATTATGTTCCCTCCCATCTTGTGTACCTAGCTCAGTCAGTAGAGCATGGGAGCTGTCCTTGGACTAGCAGGGTACTTAGCAACAACTGAAACCATCAGTGTGTTACCAACATTCTCCTCATACCAAATCCAAAACACAGCACTAGGAAGAAATTTAACCCTATCCCAGCCGAAACCAGGACAAAGACGCAATGAATACTTATCTGCCAGTGTATGGAAATGAAACTAATTTTCACTCTTTCTAGTAGTGAGTCGTGCTTACTGTTATATGCTCTTTGATGCACTTATATTAATGATTTTACTGATTTTGTTCTGTGTTTTACATAGTGAGGGGTCAGTTTGCTATTGCTTTCGTCCAGACTTTCTGGGCTGATAGTACACCTAATGGTAGCTTTTACAGTTTGTATGCAGAGTGTAGGAGTGATGAAGTTGAATAAATAGCCTATATCTGACAAGTAATGTGGTGCTGACATGGAGTTTAAAATAGAACTCTTTGCATGAACTCTCTAGATGCTGTCGTCCTGTGGCTGCTGCGTACCAATGTACCTGGTGATGCTGAAAATGCTAAGGAAATACTGGAGAGAAGGTGATACTATTTAATTTTTTAGTGCTTCATCTAATAGCTGTTCTGTGGGCAAGAAACAGGACAGAATTCTCCTGAGTGCCACAGGAAAAAAGAAACTTTGTTCGATATAAATATAAATTTTCCTGGATCTAAATCCCTGAAATGGGCTTGAGCCACCTTTCTGAAGAGTCAGATCTATTTTCCACTGCTTGTGTTTTTATTGCCACAGTAACTACTGGCCAATCATTCTGAAATTGATCTGATTAATCTGAGAGTTGCAGGTTTATTTCATAAATTATGTTTGTAAACAAAGTCTGTGTTACTGTTCTCAATTCAACAAATAAAAAGACGACTGTTTTCTAACTGGGGAAGCAGTTGTGTTTCCAGGAGCCACAAAGGACAAGATAGAGTATTTTATTTATAATCTACATAGAAGAATTTTTTATAGATGATATAACATGGTCACAAAATAACTTAAAATTATGTGTTTATACTGTGCACGCAATATATGCTCTTGTGTTGATGATACATTTGGAAAAAGAATAGAATTTAGGGATGTTCTTATTATATCACTTACTCCTAAAGTACTCTGATGACAAGTTCATTTGGCTAGGTGCAGTTATGCAGACCCACTGAGGTACTGTAAGATTTTTACAGATTATTTTACAGCACACTGAATGCACACTTTATTAATTAATTACTTTATTTAAAAGTAAATGTTCAGACATTCAGATTCTTACCTTGTTTCATAAATAACACCTGTGGGTATAAGTCTGTAACACTTATCAGTAATGACTAAAAAAGATCTTTGTTGTTGCTGGATTTTTTTTTCCACAGATAAATAAAATAAATGTCACTCTGTAAATTCAGGGAGGAAGTGAAGTGTGGGATGGACTGAATATCTGCCAAAGTTACTGATAGATTACTGATAAGACTGAATTGTAAGCATTCTCAGTACGATTGGTTACATGAAAACAAACCTGTTTGAACAAAAGAAAAGGTATGATTGATTTGACAAATATGCTGAATTTTCAAATTTGTAAAAATAAATAGATGATTCAGAATACAGTGAAGATGGATGAATTAAGCTCTTTTAAGCATGTCCCAATTTTATGATGAGATTCTCTGAAGGGAACTGGTAACACCATAATCTATCAAAATGCCTAGTCTCTGATTTTTGTATAGTACATAATATCAGGTGTAAAATGTAGTCTGGAAATATCCTGAATAGGAAAGCAATTAAAATCTCCATCACGGTTCAAACTGTCTAGAAATATGGAGAACAAAATGAGAAGGCTTAAATTCGACATCTCTGTGTATGTGACAGCAATCAATACCAGTAAGAGAGACAGTAAGAAGGTAGCCTGTTCTTAAAATCTTTTTTTAATAGTTAACCCAGACAGAATACATTAACTGCGCACATCTTATGTATTTCTTACCGTGAACCAGTTTCTTAAAGAAACAGTAGGCAAAAACAGACTGGGTAATATATACTGAATGTAAATAATAACAAAATTGATAGTGAGTTGTGGAGGAGATAATTCTGGCCTGGTCAGAGTGGATGCAGTTGAGGGTCTGTGAAAACACCTTGTGTTTTCTGATAGTCTGGAATTAAAACTGGATAGAGAAATAAGAATTTGCTGGGTGTTATGTATTCTGTTACAGAGACAGTCCAAAATGATAAATCAACAACTTGTATTTTATTTTATTTTATTGTTTAGTTGGTTTGCTTTGGTTTGACTTGGTTGTATTTTGTTTTGCTTTGCTTTATTTTATTTATTCTTCCATTTTGTTTCAATTGTTATTGTTGAATCTTCTTGTTAAATCATAGTCAAAGTATCTCTTGCTCTGTATCATGGGGATATAGGAACCATGATGTGGGTGTAGAAACAAGACTAATCAGTGTTGTGAGACTAAATAAGCATAGTTGTTTCTTTTTGTGAGAAAATGTGAAGCCTACTCACTCAAAGTTTTAGTTGTATCTATAACACTTAAAGGTATTTCTAAGTAAATATATTCAATCTTAGTAAAATAAAATCACAAGCAAACAATCCATTAGAGATAGCTGACAGCACTCTACTGCACAAGAAACAGCATTATCTGTTCATCTCCTTACATAGGAAATGATTAACTGCCTTTGGTTAAAGAAGAAACTATTCCTGTGGAACAATCTGCAAAGGCCAAAATCATAAAAAGAGGGATACTCATTTAACATTACCATTATTCATTGATAATGTATAAAAAGTGCCTTTTATGTCAGATCATATATGTAATTTAATATTTTACAAAAGGATAAAGCTGAAGTATTCACTGCGTTTAGTATGTCAGGTCTTAACAGTCTATTTTTTCAAGTGTTTCTGTTGAAGGTTAATAATTTAAACAGATTAGTTCTTCCCAACTTCTATTAAAACAATCTCTAAGTGACAAAGCAAAATCAAATGAACACTAGTGTTATTGTTGTGTGTTCCTTGCAAAATTATTAAAATTTGTGGCTTTTAAAATAAGTTCATAAATTTATATGACTAATGTTGTGGAAATACAGTGTTCTTCAGAGTTTGTTAATCTGAAACTTGAAAAGTGGAATGTGTGTGTCATCCCTAAAGACCACAAGCTGGAGCATGTGGATTTCATCCCTGACGTTCAGTACAATGGAAGGAGTCTTTTAGTATAATTTCACTCTTAGTGAAGTGGAACGAGTTCAAGGGACTTGGGGGAGAGGAGTGCTCCTTTCTTTCCTTCAAACAAGTAATTTTGCAAACATAGTTTTATTTTATACGTACTGATAAGTCTAAATAATTTGAAATCAGAGCTGTTCTTAGAGATATGCCTTACTGACCAGTACCAAGTAGTAAATTTAATGGCCATGCCCTTTTAATACTGAAGTTCTTCATAACATTAGCTGAAGGCAGCAGTACTTGAGGGATCAGACACAGAAAGGCTGCAGGGATCAAGCTTCACGCTGACCTGAGAATCAGTTGTGATTTAATACTGTAATAGTGCATGAACTGAGCAGAAGAAACATGCAGGGCAGCTTGCTTGGTGCTGTTTTCTGCATATGAATAAACCTGGATATTTACTAACTGCAATATTTAAATGTGCAGCATTGTTTGTTGTGTATGCTGGCTACAGGACTCCAAACTCTGTCCAGTTCCCCTACTTCCATTTTTCTATCTTTCTTCCTTCTTTGTTCCTCCCACTATACCTTTATCATTCTACTTATGTTCTTAACCTATAAACATTTTCTGGTTTGTTTTTTTTCCCCCCTCTTTATCTCAAACCATTATCAACAAATTTCTTTAATACCATGGCAGTTTTGGACAAACATATGGAAACTAGGAAGAGGTACTAATACTATGTGAAACCAGGGAAGTTTTATTTTGTAAGACACAGATACAGATGGACCTCAAAAGTATTAAACATGAAATTCCATTTATTAAATACAGGCTTCTGAAAATTTGGAACTCAGTTGATTTAGAGCGCTGTAAACATAAGCCAGTTGGTTGACTTTTCCACCATCATTTTCCTCTTACTGGTAATGCATGTGCCCTGCATGGAAGTTTGATTTGAACTTGCATAAGATTTTGGTGACTTTGTCCATTACACAGTATGTCCCAATGCCCTCGTTCTAGGGCAGTATCACTTCTGTATACAACCCCGGAGTAGCAAGCAGGTTGCTTCTGGGGACAGCACCCGATCTATTTTAAGTTGCATTAGTCAAAGCTTTTTCTGCCATTCACATATTACTAAAAATTATTACAATATTAAATTCTCCCAATTCTTTGATAACAGACTGAGATATTTAAAGCACTTTTGAGGCAGTGGGAGTTCACTTAAACCTTTTGTCATCTCAAAGATTTCCTGAAGGAACTTTAATTTGCAAGAGCTTCTGTTACCCACAAATCCTGTGAGAAGGCATAATTTTTTTTTCCCAAGCAATTGCTGTTATTATCATGAATTCATTAACAAAAATAGCTAACAGTCCTTCAACAATTCTGAAACTAAAGTAATTTTGCTGTATATTTGGCATAAAGTAGCAAAGATAAATACAATGATGGCTTCTATACTGTAGTTGCACAAAACTACTCTAGAAGGATGGAAATTCTGCCACTTGAAATTTAGGCAAAACAAGGTAGCTTATCCGTGACATTCCAGTTTTCTCATCTTGCATGCCGACATGATGAGACAGCCTTTTATGTAATTATGAATAGTTAAATAATTTTGGTCAAAACTTTCTCTGAAATTCACCTGAGATAGATAATTTCTGTGAAAAACTTCAAGATAGAGGCTGGAGTACTAACTTGGCTAAGTAATAAGCAACTGAAAATAGTTTCTTAGAATGAAATACTTCATAGGCTTAATAACAAATCGTGTTGAAACCTTTATTGATGATCACTCTCCATGTATGTTGGCTTCAAAGATAGGTCTGGGAAAAAGGATCCTGTAGAGGGAGCCAGATCCCGCCCTTAGCAGTTCAAATAGTTATACAACCATTAAGATTAGATCTTTTTGCTGAAAAGAAAAACCAAGCTAGCCACGGTCAAGGGAACAAAACCAAGTAGGCTTAAATGATATTTAAATGACCAGCTTCTACTGACAGAAATCTCTATGGATTTAGAATTAGACGACTGCATAGATAAGTCAATCTCCATGTAGGTCTTGTGCCCACTTAAGAAACATTACTATAAAGCACTATTTCCGCACTTCTACTATGTTTAAGCTGTGCAAAGATACCTGAAGAAGAAATTCCACCACTTATTTTCTCCTGACTGTTCTTCCTTTAAAAGGATCTGTACTCAAATGACTGAAATAATTTTGTAGATATAAGACATTTTCAAAGGCACAAAAAGTAGGTATGAAATTGTTACTTACCCTTCTGATAATCTTTTCAGTAGAACTCGTAGAAGACCTGATGACTCTAATGGCTTAGCAAACTGTTTTTAATTTAGGCTGGATATTTCCAAGCAATGGAAGTATATCTCTGTCACTGACTTGAAACACAGATTCCCAAAGATATTTAGAAGCTTAATGACTCTTGATATCAATGAAAGCTAGGTATTTCTATACCATTAACAGTCTCTCATTCAAGAGACTGCTTTCTTTAACAAAATCATAAGTATTGGAGCAGAAATATGTATTTAAATGCACACACAAATTACATTATATCTACTGGCTGAATTCAGGTTTTTATAATGCCTGTAGGTAAATTATCTTCCTTCATATTTTCC
The DNA here is from genome assembly GCF_000690835.1 of Fulmarus glacialis. Classification (NCBI taxonomy): domain Eukaryota; kingdom Metazoa; phylum Chordata; class Aves; order Procellariiformes; family Procellariidae; genus Fulmarus; species Fulmarus glacialis. The sequence continues at coordinate 6,351 of NW_009205590.1, forward strand.
CTTTTATTTTCCCCCAAAGATGTTAGAATCAATATTTAATCTGTGTGTTCAATGTTCCTGATTTTGTGGATGTAGGTAACATTTTTCAGAACAAATAGAAAAAATAGAAGATGGAAGTGGAAGGTAAAATCTTTTGCCTCAACAGTAGTTTAACTATTTTAGCCAGAACTTTATAAAAAAAAAAAAAGACATGATGGATAATTTAGACATTAAATAAGAGAACAGAATCCTAAAGGTTTATGTAAATGTAGCAGCAATTAAAAATTAGTAGAACATCTCAGCATGTACTTTTGAATTACTCTGTATTGCAGTTAGCAGCATGATACTGACACAGATATTTTGACCAGCCAATTTGTGTGCATCACAGTGGAGTTTAACAGGATGTTAAAGCATGTTCACCTTTAACTTTTTGAAAATTTTAATGTAAGTGTTAACTGGCTTGTTGACCCAGTGTCTTTACGGACAATTGTGCAAGCCTTTTAAACCTTACCTGCTGGTAAGTGAGGGGTATGGTAGCGTAACAGACACAAATTGAGTTTGTTGAGTGGTGTTTTACCACTCGATGGCTGATGGATATTAAAAATTGCTTTTTGTCACAAGAGCCACCGAGGCGAAGGGCTCCGGAGCGGACGATCGCGCCGGGGGACCCTTCCTAAAGCGGCAAAAACATGGCAAAACCCACAAAGGCAAAAGCGCAGGGAGCGAGAGGCTGCC
>NW_009205591.1:0-1569 GCF_000690835.1 Fulmarus glacialis
CTGGCTCTCGGCGCCCTGGGGAGCCAGGCACACCTCGCCGTCAAGGATGAGAAAAACCATCACGACCTGGACCACAGAGGTGAGAGCGAGGGGCTGGGTCGGTGCATCCCGCGGTGCGAGAAATGCGCTGGTGCGGGCATGGCTCTGCTCCCACCGCCCCGTCCCTCGGGGGGGTGGGCTTCAGGGCATGGGCTTCTGCTTTTAGGGATGCGGCTTTCCCTAAACGATGCTCGAGCCCCTTAGCGCAGCCTGGGCGGCCGAGGGAGGTGCCGATGCTGTTACAGCCATTCCCAGTGGCAGTTTCCATGCGATCCAAAAGGACTCCTTCACTAAGGTCAAGATGCTCCTTGGGAGGGAATGCAAATTGCCCCGAGAAATGACACCGGCAGATTGACCTCTGTCGGGTTGATTTGCTCGCGTGCCCCCTGAGTTCGCACGCAGGTTTGAGTCCTCGCGGGCTTTGATGGAGTCTTGCTGCAAATCCTGTGTCCCCATTCAGCCTTAATGGTGAAGCAGCCTTCCTCCTCCTCCTCCTCCTCTCCATCCCTATCAGAGAGTTTCGATGGTCTGGAAGCCAGCAATATTCAGTAGCAAACTTGTTTTTTCTTATTATTAGCGAGAAGATAATCTTCTTAGAAGAAAAAACGATGCATGAGTTTGGTTGCAAACCAACAGCATTGAAGATTTTCCTCACAAATCCTCCTGCCTGTTAACCCGCAGATCTGGGTGCAATACGCCCGTTCGCAGGGCGGTTATCCAACAGCCTCACGGAGCTGTTGGGCTCTTCTGCTGGTGGATTTGGGGTGGTTTTCCTCCCCGTGAAAGCCAGTGAGAAAAAACTATTGGTAGCAGTTACCCAATTACGCTCATTTTTCTGCATGGATTCAAATTACCAGGAGATCCCAGGGAAAACGGGGCTGTTTGTGTACAAATTAATGGCTAAACCACATCCCGCTGATGTGGCTGCGGAGACGGGTGGGACCTGCTCCTGGGTTTGTGACTTTGGGTACAAGAGCCTTAGGCTGATGCCATTCCTTTTGCATTTCAGGGCATTTCCCCTTTCCTCTGTGTGTTTTGCCAAATAAATCACGTTGTCAAAAAGAAAGGGGGAGGAGGCAGCGGGAGCTGGGTGGGCAAGGGGTATGAATTTTAAAGCAAAGCTGAAAAGAGCCCAGATAGGTTTTGAGTTAAGGCAGGAGGCTGTGCAGTGAGGAGCTTCTAGATTTTTTTTTTTTTTTTTTTTTTTCTGTTTTAAGACTTACTCTAACTTGCTTTATTTTTGTCTTCTCTTTATTTTGGCTGTGATCTCACCTCTGACACCATCGTCTTCTAAAAGAGCGAGACTCAAGTGCAGTAAGTCCCATTAACCTCCTTTTTTCTCAGTTTCTGGTGGCTGCATGTTTTTGTTTTATCTATTGTTTTAAAAAACAGGCTTGTGGGTGTGAGCTCCAGGGATGTCTTTTGCACGGGCCCTATTTAATAAATAATTTAATAAAAAAAAAAGAAAAAAAGGCAAGAAAAAAAAAAAACCCCACCCTGGCTGGAAGAGCTGCCGGGGCGAGGGGGGCC
>NW_009205592.1:0-257 GCF_000690835.1 Fulmarus glacialis
GCTGCGGGATACCGGCACCCTGCGGGGATGCTGGGCTGCAGACTTCTCCTCTTGGTCCCCACCATCTAATGTAGAGATTTACCTTTCTTTAAAAAAAATAATACCGGTATTTTCGTTTTGCTTCCAAACGCTTGTACTTATTTGTGATTAAAAAGCCTTACGATTTTTTCTTTATTTAAAATATTTCCGAGGTGAGCAGCCAACACAGCAAACAACGGCAACGAGAAATCCCTGTCCTGTGCTGAGCAAAGACAAGT
>NW_009205592.1:334-661 GCF_000690835.1 Fulmarus glacialis
TGTTTTACAAAAAAATAAATGTTCCTTGAAAGGGCGGGGGGTGGGAATCCGTGTTTCGTTTGCTGCTTTGGAAGGTAAAAAAAGAACATTTTTTTACTACAGATGGGCGAAAAAGCCAGCGCTAAATTATTTCCTAATATCGTTGTTGAGGGAGCGGGGAGGGAGCGCTCGGGCTGCGGTTGCAGGTGGGGTGCGGCACCGAGCAGAGGTGCGGAACGAACCCCCCCCGGCTCCTAGGAAAAACCCTTAAACACCCCTTTTTTTCTGCCAGAATCCAAAAGAAAATTGAGTGCAAAGCGGCTGAAATGCCTCAAAAAAAAAAAAAAG
>NW_009205593.1:0-2271 GCF_000690835.1 Fulmarus glacialis
CCCGGCCCCGGCCCCCGCCGGGGAAAGCCGGGCGGCTTTACCGTGAGCCTCTTCCACCCCGGGCATTAAAGCCCGGGCGTGTTTCACAAGTTTCCTGCGGAGTCATCAGAGCGCTTTCCCCGGCGCTGATCCTGGCTCACCTGGCAAAATGGGTTTAGCCCGCGGGGCTACCCTTTCCTTCTGAAAACAGCCCGGAGTGAGAGTATGAACTCTGATCTTATCGCTGCTGATGCTATCTCTACGGCAGGGTTTTCTTCAGGAACTTGTCACAATGTTTTTTTTTCAGTAGTTTAGACAAATATACAAAGAACTTAAATTTATCAAACAGATGAAGCCTCATTAATTAAACAGGCCTTCTGAGCTACAGCGGATTAGGATTTTTTTTTTTTTTTCCAAGGGGCATTTTCCACAGCAGCAGCTCTAGTCACCGCTATCAAGGTACAGTAACTTAAGCAGAGGGTGGGGCAGGGAGGCGTTAATGCTTGAAAGGGAGCTGGTTGTAAGCTTATTTGTTTTTTAAAATAAAAATACTAAGATTTGATTTTTAGCCCCCCCAATACTCACAAGAGACATTACAAAAGGTCTTTTTTTTTTCTTTTAAGACCTCCAGCTAAAGTAGCATCACAAGCAGAATGTAAGAGGTGTAGCCTGTATTTCATGTAACCAACTCCTCCCTTCATAGGAACCCAAATAAAATCTCTCAGATACAGAATTAAAGACACAGCCAAATCAAAGCAGAATGGCTACTCAGAGTTAAGAAAATAACCACTACCAAATACTCAAAAACAGGAAAAAAAGAAAGCAAGCTGAATATATGTTGTATGTCAATGTCCCCATAAAACATGTAACAGGAATGGTAAGAATTAGTAACTGTACTCAAATGCCCTATGTGCTAAACATGGAAAACAACAATGCAGAATAATGCAGATCTGTAAGACTTTTCTCATGCTAATACAACACAAAGCAGAACATTTTAGGTGGAAAATGCAATACAGTAACGTATCAAACTGTCTTTACATTTTTTTACCATTAAATGTTCTAAAAAACCACTATGGAAGGAGTAAGCATATAAAAATTTTAAGAGCTATCTCATACTTGAAATAATTTCAAAAATATTTCAAAAATACTTCAGGATGAAAAGAAAAGTTAAATCTCATTTATGGTATCACATAAAAATCAAAATTCTAGTTAAATGCCTGTATATAATTCTAGTTCTAAGAATTTGAGAGCATTGTTTTTGAAAATAAATTTATTCTTTGATAGGATTTGATAATCCCAGCTTTCAGACCCACTGATGCCATTTTTAACACAGACAAGAGCAATTTACTCAATAGGAACAAAGAACTGAACTGGCACTTAATACACAAGGTATTTCTCTACAGACAAGCAGAAAACCACTACTACTTCCAGTGACTTTTTCCTCTTCACAAAGAAATTATTACCTTGTTCAATATTAAGCAGATACTTCAAAAACCAAGAGCTTAAATTGGGATGTGAGAGTATTTACCAATCATGTCATACTTTTGAACTGTTGCTGTAATACTGTAGAAAACATTCAAGTGCAATTTTATTAAGCTAATCGCACAATATACTGCCTTTGAAATAGGAATTTTACTGAAGGTTACTAATTTTAAACAAAACACTAGTAATCAAGTAACTCCGAGCAAATAAAGTTTGTGGAAATTAGTGAGTCAGTTCAGAAACGTATTTTAAGAGGGCAATTATGTTTTCTGCTTAGGCACAATAAATAATAACAGGCCCTGTAAAATCTGTTATAGAATAATATGATACAGAAGCACTGAAAACTTACGAGCGTAGGAAGTTTAGCGCTATGTTACACTGGCATTATATAAAAATAGGAAAGTAAAACAAAGCATTTGGGCTAAAAGCCTCGTTGAAGTTTCCAGTATTCACACAGGCCTGTGATTCAAAATGTCTTTATTTAAGCCTCCCTGGAGCTTTATTTGCAGCAAGCTAATTAACATTCAAGTAGGGTCGAATTGTGGGAGGGAGAGAAAAAGGAGAAGGAGAGGAGGTGTCACCTATGTGAAGTTCAGTAACATATATGGTCAGTCACAAACTTATTAAAGCAGGAACACTGCGGACCAATAGAGATAAAGGAAGTCGAATGAAGAATTAAAGGTCTTGGGTAATTTGTCATCATCTCTCAGAGCTCAGGGTCAATGATCTCTTACCTTCGGGTCGATTTTCTTAAAACTGGGATCTTCTTCATCCACCTCAAAGTAGAGCTCAGAAAGAGTGATGGAAAGA
>NW_009205593.1:2302-5502 GCF_000690835.1 Fulmarus glacialis
ACTGAGGGTGCCACAAGCTGAGCTGGTGTGCTTAGGGCAACTGGACCTGCCAAAGAGTGAAAACACCAACAATATTCAAAACAGAAAAGAGCGCGAGTGCAAATTATTTGCTTTTCAAGCCTAGAACATTAAAATAAATAAAGCAAAGAGCATAGCTCTTCCTTAAAAAGCAAAACTCTTTTTATCCTGGAAAAGAACATATGTAATAGATTTACAGTGTCTCTGTGCTGCCGATCATTGAAGCAGCTACAATTGCAAACTGATGCATACATTATACGTGCCAGAGCTAGCTTTAGCATGGCAGTATATGGTTTTTACTCAGATGCATTTTCTTTTTGAGAAACTTTGGGAGTTGCATACCTTTTGTTATATGCAATATAGAGAGTGCACACGTGAACACTTGAAATCTTACTGTCAGATGTGTTCTTTAGGTACTGGAGAGTTTCGATAGCTTTCCACAAAGATGAACATAGCAGTCAAGGCTCAAAGTTGTCCAACTGTAAAGTGTTCCCTCATGGATGCTAGAAATCTATTGTTAAGGTTACACAATGTTATAGAGCCTAAAGTAAAATGTTTTAAAGATGCTTTTGATTCCACATTAAATATTGTTCAAGGATTCCATACAGTGTTAGTGTAGCTCGGGGACTGTGGGAGTAAACAGCTGGAGGGTTGGTTTCCAACTGAATGAATTTTTATTGGAATAATCACATCTCCACAGGGCTTATCACAGGGACAAATCAGACTACTACTGAAAACAATAGGTTCAGCATAGATCTGACAATGCAGAACCTATTATATAAACTAACGCATACAGAAAGAAAACAGGTTAGGTTTGTCATCCAGCTGATTAAGAGGTAAGGAAATGAAGTTACTTGGCTGTAGTATTATCTGACTTTTGTAAAACAGTGGAAGATATGGAAGTGACATAGACAATTTTGTTTTAATAAAGCGTCTATAAATGAGGTACACACGTTCAGGTAATCAACGTGAGAATAACTGACAAAAAATTCAGATGAATTGTCATTTCCATCGATTGTTAGGAGGGTGATGGTCCTTAATCTCGCATCAATCTCAATGTGTGCCACTAGGACAAAAGAAGAGATGCTCTGCTGAGATCAGAGCAGCTTTGCCCTCTATTCCCAACGTACAAATACATTGTGTTTGCAGATGGGCATGAGATAGCTGCGGAACTGCCATGATTTCCCAAAGCTCACCCCCACAAATGGATGAAATAAGCAGCTATGTGTTCTTTTGCTGTCTCCCTTTGCCCTCTGTACATTAGCATGTAATCCAGAGGAGAAATAACATTTTTTCAATCACTCGCAGACATTCAATTACAGGGCAAGCAGACAGCTGCAGAAGCTGGGGCAGTCCAGGTCCTGTGGAAGACCCCTGACAATTTCCACTTCATTTCTAACCCACACCACTTTATTAGTGAGGATTACTTCTTAATCCTATTGCCATTGTCAAGATTATATAATTAAACTCCCCTTTCACCTCTATTACAGTATGAATGTATTACTCGAACCAATGAATGAATAATAGAAGGAAACACATCGAAGGCTGTTGAGAAGGAAGCTCATGGTAGAAAGGGAAAAAAAGATTCATATACAGAAAATGCCATTGCATTATTCTCCTGTTACTTTATTTGACTTCACTCTTTCTATGCAGCTTTTCTTTTTTCATTATGCTGTATTTTTAACTTTGCTTTTGTGAAAAACAAAAAGAGTGGAATGCAGTTCAGGGATAAGCAAGCTGCCAATAAATAATCACTTCCAGTAATTTCACTGAATTATCATATGTATGATACGTATCAATGTAAAATTATACTACTAGCTTCTCAGGGAACCAGAATTATCCAAGAAATGACATTTTTCTCTAAAGTAAATGTACATGGGATACCAGTTGACAAAGCAGAAAAACACAGAGAAGTTTGCATTTTCCCTGTAAAACCCACGTTCCTCAAATAACAATGGAGACTCTTTGTAACTCCCAGTCCCTGAAGCAAGAAGGTTACTTCTGTTTTTACATTTTGAACTGTACAGAAATGGACCCACTCCACTCAGATTGCAACATCAGCAAAGGTTGCATGCAACTGAGTAAAATTAATTACATTCAAAGATCTGAAGTACTATTTCTTCCTAAGAAAAAAGTAGTGAAGCCTAATAAGACTATGGTCTGTTGAGAAGGAACTTCAATGGGGGAATGACAGAGGGTTTAAAGGAGTTAAATCCAGCGAGTGTACAGATCCTTGAAACCCAAGTAAATAACCAATACGTACAATTTTAGAAACCCGGGAAAAAATTAAAACTCTCCAAAGCCTTTGATTACAGACAACTTGCCCAACTGTCCACTAGGTCTAATGATTTGAGGAGTGGAACGAGGTCAAAAACAAAAAAAGGAAGCCCTTTTCAAGGTAGAACTACTTTCTCTAAGGAAGGTTTCCTAGAATAGACACATCTACTGTGGAAGCAAGAAGGTTATAAAAGCCAGAGAAAGAAAACGCACAACTCTCCTCAAGCAAACCCTCAGCATCCGAGGTGCACAGAAAATTATTTTAATGACCCAATTATGGGAAGGAACAATTTATCAGTGTGTATCCCAAAAGATGATTCACTGCAGAGCAGGGGAGATCAGAACTTAAATAGTAAAGAAGCTGAGGAGAAAATCAGATAGCTGAAGTTACCCGTTAAGTTCTCCACTTCTCTTTCCTCCATGAATGACATGATATCGTCGTCACCTTCCAAGAGAATCTCACTTTCTGAGTTCTGATTTCCTAAAACTTGACTCTTGATGGACTGCTTTCCTTTAACAAGTATATCCTCATCAGGAGCTGAAATGGAAGAGAGAGACATTGCCGTCTGTCAGGGTTTCAGAGGCAACAGTGACAAAGAAACGTAATTTTTTTTTTAAATGAAAGTTCAGGAAGAAAACTGTTTAGGACTAGCTGTGGGAAGTACCTGTCTTAATCCTCTAATGTTAGGACACATCTAGTTTTAATCCTATTAAGCCTGCTCAAAATTATCCAGAGCTATCCGCAGTGTTTAACTCTACTCCAAGTGTTTATGACAGAGGGGGAAAGGATACAACAAACTCTCTTCCCCCCGCAACCCTCCTTCGGAAGTTGAGTTCTCCTGCTGGAAGCAGGTCCCGAGCTGCCTGGCGGCAGCAGCAGCAAGCGGAGACGGTTCCCCTGCCAG
>NW_009205594.1:0-44917 GCF_000690835.1 Fulmarus glacialis
TTCCTACCCTCGAGCAGATCCACACTGCCACCTAACTTGGTGTTGTCTGTATCGTGTGACTAAACCCTCTTTTTTTTATTTTTTAACTTATGAAGCATTCTGCCTTGGAGACAACCAGAAGCTCCGGTTTGATTATTCAGTTTGATTATCAATGAGTGACTCACAGGTCCCACAACGCTTTTTCTCAAAATGTGACTCCTAATTTCCACGTTCAGCTCCCAAATTGCCTGTTTCAGATGTTTTCCACTTCCATTATGAAAGATTTGCATAGTTCTAATTGTAGAGTTCATAACGTCACATAACAGTGTCGCAAATGAGCTGTGTCACATTTTACATAAAAATGTAGTAAGTTACTGCTTGCAGGTTTTGACAGTAGACTTTTTCAATTTTTAGTTTATTAGGTAAGGGACACTTGTGCTACGTAGCTGCTCCCTGTTCTCCACCAAGCAGTGTTTCTTTTGAGTACAAGCTCTTCAAGATACTGCCAGCATCTCCTTGAGATCAAGCCAAAGCATCTCCTTTTTAACCAAACATTGTACTTCTGGGGATCACAGAATATTTACAAGCTAAAATTTGTTTTTCAGATTATGAAGAGAGAGATATGTCTGCATTTACTTTGAGGAAGTATGTAACATTTTTGGAAGATGGATTAATAGCTTATGGGACCTTGCCACTAGAATTCATGCATTTATCGTTAGTGACATATCAAAAACCAGAACTGAATGCATCCAATTTATTGAAACAGAAACTTTGAAATTTAAAATAGATTAAATCACTTGAAGGAAACTGTAACACATTCAGTGTAATAGGTATGAGTAATGGAAATTACAATGGAAAGTATTGCGGAACATTAACTGTAAAGAGTCTGTCTTTAGTTTTTTATTAATTTGCCAGTTTGAAATTTTTGTATACCAGATTATGAACAACCTGTGACTGCTTTTGGTCACTCCATCAGCTCAAGTGCTAATAAGTGTCATGTATTTAGAGCTCTGAACCAAGCCAGTGATTCAGCCTCAATTTTCATTGTGATTCTGTGTGACAGAAGTTCGTGTTTGTTTAGTTTCCGTTAATTTATTTTGAACAGAAGCACGAAAATCTCACCCCGGCATTGAAACTAGTCCTGCTTCTTTGACCATGTGTGCTGTTAGCCTCAAACATGAACTTACTATTAGAACCCAGTAATGTAACTCACAAATGAGCTGAAAGGGGATGGTTAGCAGTGACCAACTCTGAGTGGCAGCAGGGAAAAGTGGGTGGGAAATGCTGACTGGAAGCAAAGCTTTCAGACTGTCTAATACAGACTGGAGGGGAATAGGTTGTATGTTTTGCTCATGCTTGCTCTATGTGGGGTATAAAACTGAGGCTTCGTTGGGGAATTAAAATGGATTAATATTTACTAGGTTTTGCAGTTGACAAAATTGGTATGCTGCATAAGATGCCTTCACTTCCTAGAACCATTTGCACTGAGGAAGCTCAGAGTTGAAGAAGTGTTTACTGAAGGGGAACATCAGGCCTGGGGAATCAGTGGCTGAATCAGCCCACATCATAGGCAAAGTCTCAGGAAAAGAAACTGAGGAAAAGTAACTCTGAAGATTTTTTGTTGTTACACACAAGCATAGAATGACCTGGGAGTGGAATCTGCAGCTCCACGAGGGCTGAAATCAGAGTGGAAAAGGGAGGTCCCTGGTACAGGTGGGAAGGAGAAGGCATCCGCAGGGGCTGCCCGTGGCTCCTGCCAAGACTTGCCACTGAGTTTCCTCCTACGGTTTCTTGACTCCTAAGGCATCTTTAGTGGCGACTTACATTTTTGAGACCTACTATGGATAATACCGTGTGGCTGGTCACTGTGCTCTATTCGGGTTATCTAAACCGTAAGGTTTCACAGGCTGCACCCTTGCATGGCTTCCTGAGAACAGCCCGTTTTCTCCCATTTGATGGGGGCCTGTACACACTGATCCCTCGGTCTGCTGTCCGGACCACAGGTCTCTTTACCTCATTGACAAAGAAATTCTCTTAACCACACAAAATTGCTGATTGCAAGGTGCTTTGAACAGGAACTGCCTTCATTTTTTTGGGTGCAAGCGTGTGATGGTGCTTACAGCACTGCTTAACATTGCTCTACATTTTTATAGAAGCAGCTGCTAATTTAAAGGAACACAGTGAAGTATTCTTTATATTTTTAAAATGCAACTGTTACTATTTTTCAGCCAGCCTGTTTTGTAGCTCACTGAAAGCTTGTAGCCCACTTGAAGCCTGGTTGCTTACCAGCAGCCTTTTGGCACCAATTGCTAATGCCTTCCCTTCAGGTAAACTTTATCTTAACACTCATTCATGTCTTCCAAACAAAAAGTATAATAAGTGCATACATTGAATGTATTTTTAAAAAGGATTTTAAAACCCTTACAATTTAGATCCAAGCCTGTCTCTTTAAGGGATGAAGCAACATACACTGAATTCAGCTGAATTAATTTAAAAACGGCAGAAAATGGTAAATTCAACTTAGTCTCACTACAGTGTGAGAAATGGCCAAAGCGTAAAGGGGATTTTTATTCTCACAAAGTGTTTATTTTAACTAATTTATATCATTTCCCAGAGGTGGAATCTGATGCTCTTGGCAGATCAGGAGGTTTACTATTTAAAATCCCTTTCAGCACAGGGGAAAGCAGATGATGTTAATGGATGTTACTTGTCTGAATGTAGTAACAGATGTTTCTGTAGGAAATGGAGTGGAAACACTCACAAGCAGTACAGTTAACTGGTTTTTGGTTTATGCCCCCATTAAAGCTGTTAAAAAGGTCATGCGACACATCTTCATAGATGATCTGATTCATAAACTCTTTTCTTATGGTGGTGTTGGGTTAACGGTTGGACTTGATGATCTTAGAGGTCTTTTCCAACCTTAATGATTCTATGATTCTATGATTCTATGATTCTTCACGTATTTGGGTCTTAGTTTCAATGATGGCACCAGCAGCTGGACAGATTCTCATTTTTATACAAGTGTCTTCACTGTAGGGCATGCAGTTTGCTTGAGTTTAGTGGAAATTTGATATCTAACATAAAACCTAGCAGGCAAATTCTGGTATTATGGTACTGAATTAATTTTAATACAGTAAACCTTTCTCCATCTCTGCTAATTTCAGTTCCATTGACAATAGTGTAAAATACTCTGCATTTATGTTGGCATTGCTTGGGCACAGTTTATAAATTTTGTGGCAAGACTTCTTCTTTCAGTTAGCTTTGAAACTGTTCGGGGCATTTTGTTTTGTGCCTTACCAAAACTGCTAGACTGCAAATTTCGTGTTTTAATGTTTCATCAAGCAAAATGACACAACTGAGCTGAGTGATTGACTTGCTTGGCTGATCTGCCCTTCTGAAGGCCACATACCTGCAGTGATTACTTCTAGATTTTGCTACCATCCACTTTTTTCTCTTGGGACAGTATAACTTCAGCAGTTGTTAGGTAGCTCTGACTTGTTAACTTGGACTTGTAGTGATGCTATCTACAACCTCAGAAGTATTTGTCTTCATTTGTTTCCTCCTTTCCAAGTGGGAACTGCGTACCTGCAGGTTGGGCCTCTTCTAGTTCTGCATCAGCAGCTCTTCTCAAACTAACCAAGAATCATTTTTGCAAGAAAAGTTTTTGTATGGCATGCTGCCCACAATAGCCTTATACTTGTTCAGTATGAAGGGGCTGTTTGACTCGTCTGTGCTAAAGCAAGTACATATTGAATAAGCTGATAAAAGCAATTGATCTCATCATGTTCAATTTGTGGTCTTGAGTGACTCCAAAGGTTGAGCCCTACATGTGGTCTTAAAACGTCTTAGACTTGCCTAGCTCCTCTTCTCTGGGCCATCTTTCACCCTGGCAGAAACCAGACCAGATGAAGATGGATTTATGGGAACTTTGGAAAACCTATCTTTTTTGGGTATAGGTATCAGTAACATTAGCGCGTCCTTTGAAAATAGCCTCAAGGGTTTTCTTGGGTGATGTCTTCTACCTTTGGTAATTGTCTCTGAGTACTTATTTAGGAGAGAACAAATGCATAAAGAAGAGACTCTGTGTTTTTCCCTTGCAAAGAGGAATTCCTTGATCATCTTTCTTCGAGCAGATTTGGGCATGTTGTTCCTTTTGCTTTCATATTGTAAACCTACACATCCTGTTCTCATTCCTATAGTAACAAAAGAGCTTTGCTCGGGAGTGCTGGCTTCTCTTCAGTGGTCTTTGTCTTCCTCCTAGGAAACAGTTTGAATGTGTCAGAAGTCCCAGTTCCTCAGAACTGCATCTGGCCAAGAATCTGACCAAGTTGGTCTGTAGTATTTCTTTCATTAAAAGCCTGCTTCTTTCCTCCCAAAAAAATCCAAAGTCATCTGTGAACAGTAACAAAGGATTAATTGTGGAGACTTGGGAGTTGGCAGAAGTGCCTATAAATGAAGTGCTTTTTTGGAAGCTATATTGCCTGTCTTGCAGATCAAAAAATAAATGCAAAGTATTTCAATGTGTATCAGTGGATTAATTAATTTGATTGCCACTTCCCTTCCTCTTCTCTTTGGGGGGGGCGGCGTTCCAGAGATTAGAATTTTAATTGCTTGACCACAGTTTCTAATGAGTGGTGCACCAAAAGGGCATGGATCATTAATTAGTACTGAATGTAAGGATTTCTGAGGTTGAGCTATAGCATCAAATGGATGAGTTTAGACAACTCTCGACTGAAATGACAGTCTATCAGTAAATTGAGTTATAATAATGAAACCATTAGAATTTTTTCTCAGTCCTTGAACGTTGGTTTCTATGTTTGCAGAGTACGTTCTGGTGCTCTTAAAGAATGTAGCATTTTTATATAAATAGATATTTAATAATTGTATATATATTATACATATGTATCTATTCTGAAGGCGCATATATATGTCTTTAGAATAGTTATACATAACAGAGTTGTTATACAGTGGCATGCTTTGTTTAATTTTATTAAATGTTTTGGGGTTTTAATCCATTAGGTAGTTTCATTGGCAACATATAAAACCAGTGTTTTCTACAGCTGCTTTCTTTTTCAGTTGGTACCTGGATTTGTGCTACTGTATCCAAAGGGAAATCTAGCTCTTGAGTGTAATGGTCTGTGAACAGAATATCATCCACATTATTACTTTAATGTCCAATAGTCTGTACCATGCTTTTTTTGGTTTTAAAACTTGATGATGGAAGTGAATTGTATAACTTCAGTTATACATTAACATTGCTGCATTCAAGATTCTCAGATAGTTTGGTGTGGAATAGGAATATGCCTGTAATACTTACCGGTATCAACTTGTTTTCTACTAGGTGGATTAAGAACTGGTTAATGGACAGACTGCAAAATGTATGGTGTGGGGTCACCATAAATTGCTGTGTGTGTAGAAAAGTTGCTGGTGCATTGGTATAAAACAGTGTGTTCTGCAGTATTTGCATCCAGAGTTTAGAAGTAAATAGGAAATAATTGCTGATAAAACTTATGAATCATGTGAACAGCGTGTGCCTTATTTCAGCTAAATTCATAAACTGGACTTTGGTTATAGACATGTAATTATGGATGTTGATGGGCAAATGGAAAACAGTGGCTCTGAAATTTAAATAATACAAAAAATTATGTAAATGGATCAAGTTTTACCACCTGTTCCACTCCCATATTCCATTTGTGCATTTATATGTATCCATTTGTGGGCTTTTAAAATATGAAACACATTTGAATATGCAAGAGCCATAAAGTCTGGTTTGTAAAACCCAGCAGAATTCAGCAATGAATCTAGAGAGCTGTGCTTGTATTTAGGGGGAAGTAAGAAGTAATTAGTAGAAAACTACTAAAATCCTTTTTTTTGACAGAAAACCTATATTCACTTTATTTTTTAATTCTCCTGTAGAATATTGTAGGAAGATGGTGTTAGCAGTTTACCAGTATATTAATGGGTCTTTATTCATGTAAGTCTCTGGGGCTGATCACCCATCTCCTGTTGAGAGTTAGTAGAAACTAGATGTCTGGGAGTTCAGAAGTTGGCAAGAGTTTTCATAGGACATTTTTCCTCAAAGTAGTTTTCTTGACTTTTGCTGTGTTTGAGACTCAGTTTGTGGAAAGAAGATTGTGTTTCTGCTCTCTCCTCCTGCTCGTGCTTCCTCTTTCACAGGAGTTTCTGAAACAGTGCAGCTGCCTGCTATGAATTCACCAGTGCGTCGCATGGAAACTTGGCTTCTTGGCATATGGAAGGGACGGCTCTTTTCTTCTGTCCCTGTCTCTGGGGAATTAAATTCACATTTTGTGTTCCTGCTTAGGTTTAGTGCGAAATTTTTCACTTCAGCTTCTTTACTCCCCTTGCCCCTCTCTCCTTTCCTTAATTAAAAGATGCTCAGGTTGAATGCATATAGCAGCAGCTGAAAAAGGATGAAAATAGCACAGATGAAATAGCTACACTATTGAGACCTGGACCTTTATTTAGCATCACATTTGCTGGTATGTCACTGTAATGGAGTTCAAAAGCTGACTGGATTACTTTTTTTCAACAAATTAATTGATAATCTCTAATTTTAAAGGAAACAAAATTTTGTTTGCAGTCAAACATGGTTTTTACAGCTTCAGGTGTTCCTCCCATCTAAGTGAATTACAAAGTCATATTTGTTCAGTGTAAACAGGAATAGATTCACCACATCTGTATGTGTTCAGTCTCTGTTTCCCAAAGGCTATGAGTACATCCAAACTGAGATGCTGACTGCTAAAAACAGTATCTATAAAAAATAAAAACAGTATCTATATAAAATAGGCTAAAACTGCTCATTTTCAACACCTTTGAATATCATTTTATATCTATATAAACTGGCTAAAACTGCTCATTTTCAACACCTTTGAATATCAGGTAATTTATGGAGTGCCCAAGGACAAGCACTGGTTTTGTGAGTTAGGTGACACAGGTTTTTAGATAATGGACTCCAGGTAGGTGTCTACAAAAAGATCAAAAAATCAATCTCAACACCCTATGCTTTAAATAGTTTCTGGAAACCTGGTAGAATCTCGTGCCAGCCCTTCCCTGAGCAGGGAAGAAATGAATTTTAAAAGTTACTCAGAATAGTATGGGGCAAAGAAATCAAAACAGCAGTGTTGGGTAGGACAGCATTTCTGATAAATCATGAATGATCCTTCTCACAGAGGAATATCCTGTAAAATACCTAAACACAGAAGTCTTTTATATTGCGGTTAGTAGATTTTTTAAAAAAGGGGAGAGAGAGCAATGGCAAGATGTGCATTAAGGTGTTTTAGAGGAAAGGTGGCAATAGATGCTCACAGAGCTTGGACTCGAGTTTTGCACAGGTATCTCTCTTGGTAAAGCTGTTATGAAGTACCTTGAAAGTAGTGCTGCTGAGGTTACCCACTTTATCTGTGGTTTTGACAGAAACACCATTGTTCTTCTCCACTCCTTTGAATGCTTCCCTTGCTTTCACTTTGAACTTAAAAATTTCAGTCTGCTTTCCCTAATTTAACCTCCTTCACCACAATGCCCTTTTGTAATTTACCCATCTTTTTGTTATTCAGTCATTCCCAGCCTCTTCAGCGGAGCTGACATGATGATCTGCACCGTTTCCTTGAAATCATCTCTCGCAACATTTTAATAACTTCCCCAAATAAGTTCACGGTGCTCCTGCCCTTTTGGTTCGTTTCATTGCTGTTTGAGTCATGGGTACAATCAAGTGGGAATAGCCAGTTAGGCAGACACAGCTATGGACATTGGATATATATGTTTAACCAGGGTGCTTAAATGTGAGGTCTTTTCTTGGTTGAGCTCCATCAGGTTTGTGAAGGAGAAGGGGACTGTGGCTGGCAGACTTGCCAAGCACATGAAAAGCAAAAGCAAAAGTGATCTTGAACTGTCAAAAAAATTCAAAACCAGGGAAAATGTTGCAATATTTGCCTGCATAAAGAGGGGAATATGAAGTAAGAGTGTAAAAGAGGTATTGATTTTTGCATACATTAAGATCATTTGGGAATCCTTCATTCACTTTTCCTATCCATACTGGAAAAAAGTGTTGGAAGAGGCTGAGAAGAGATCTAGTTTGACACCTTCACTGTCACGAAAGGTTCGAACTCAATTTTATTTCCCCATGAGAGGCCTAAGAGGTGAATTGGTTTTTGTTTACTCCGTATATATATGTACAAGTAGATCAGCTAAAACTGCTTCCCAGCAAGCAGAAATAGCTGTTGAGATCAGTGGTGGGACACTGACAAGCGTGAACTAGAAGCGAGACATGAGTTTGCAGCACTGGGAGTGTTGCTGGAAGATTTTAGATAGGAGAATGATAGATTTACTGTCTCTTGGTAGAACGTCTTTCTTAAAAACTTCCCTATATCTCAGCCACTCCACAGCTTCTGTACATAGGAATTGCTGCATGAGGAATTATAGCCTGTTGAGCAGAGGTCAGATGGCTCTCCTGGCCTTACACTAGCCATAGGTTCTTATTTCTCCTATTCTGTTCTTTTCCCTTGTTTTACTCGTTGCACTATACTGAGATGGGCTGCAATCAGATCTCCATCTTCTGTATTTTCACAGCTTCCAGTGCCGTGATGCTGGACAAGTAGAAATAATAAGCAGCGCTGAGGGTTGGTACCAGTTCAAAGAACTCGCATGGGATGCGACTACTGAATATCCATTTATTTATTGCTTTCCTTTTTCTTTTTTTTTTCTTTTTCATAGTGAAATACATGAGAGAAGCAACCCCCTATGTGAAGAAAGGCTCTCCTGTTTCAGAAATTGGGTGGGAGACGCCTCCCCCTGAATCTCCCCGCTTGGGTTGCGCCTCTGCTGACCCACTGTCGCAGCTTTCTCTCTCCATCCACAGAGACAAGAAGACAATACCGCTCAAGATGTGCTATGTGACGCGCAACATGACGGTGTCAGACCCCGAAAACAGGTGAGTGGGGAATTTGCCCGGGACTAGGATTTTGCCTTTGTGTTGAATCATCGTTGACCTTTTCAGCATTGGGGTTGGTGAGCAGGAGCTGGTGATGGCTCTGGCCGCACACAGCAACCCAGCGAGGAGCAAGCGAGCACTGGTTTGGGAAGGGTGGGTGGTGGCGTCTGAGTTCAGTGCTGGGTGCTGGGTTCAGCTTTTGTGCTAGAGAAACTTTTCAGTGCGGTAATCCAACGTTTTTATTAGAAATAGAATCACAGGAGTTTGTTTTCATCCTGATTAAGTGCTTTTGAAGGAGAAGACACTGTACACACTAATTGGTTGCATCTTCCAGGCTCGCTTAATCTAATTCCATTAAATTGCATTTTCTTTTCTTTTTTAATGAATATTACTTTAAGAATGGCCTGTTTTGTCCATTCAGTTCTGGGCATTAAAGTCAAGAATAGGAGAAAAGTTCCACTTACAAGGCATTAATGGGGAGTTTCTGTGACTTCTTGTTTTTTTTCATAATGTTAAAAATAGGATGAGCTTTTACGAGCCCTTATTTATAACATATGTGGAACAGCCGCACCACACCAGCACACTCTCTGATCCCTGATCTAACAGCTGCTAATAAAAAAGGGACCAGTCAAGTCAGTAATACAGACTGATTCTTCCATCCAAATAATGGCCTTTTTGTTTTTCTGCAGTGTGCTGGCTTGCCCAGAAGCTGTGTGTAATGCCTTTGATTCTCAGCGCTTGCCTATAGGCATAAATAAAAGTTACATTTTCATTTGCAGAGGAGGATAAGGAGAAGAGGGGAGAGCAGAAGGAGGTTGGGGAGGATTGGTACACCTGTAATCTCTTGCACTGCAATTTAGAAACTTCATCAGTATCTGTGTAATTTTCCTTCTTTCTTTTTTATATTTGTCTGACCTTCTTCTAAGGGTTTTTTTTCCTGCCTCTGTGCTTTATTGTTTAGTATTGCTTTACTTTGCTTCTGCTCTTCATTTCACTAAGTGGTTACCATCATAGTCAGTGATAACTGACCACTACAGAAGTGCAATTGTAAAACAGCAATTACCCTAGCAGTCTTTCTCAAGTTTAAATCAAGATGGTTATTGATATGGGCCACTTCTTTTCACATATAACTGTGTAGTTTAAGATGCTGAGGTTTGACAGCTGTATCACTAGCCTGAGAGTTTGTGGTTCTCTCTGCCATGGAATGTATTTTAAAAATACCCATGCAGGTTGCATTATTTGAATCAGCACAATGTAACAATGCTTTGCACATGTTGGCTTCATTCTTTCAGCATTTTTCAGTTCTATTTTTGGACTGTATTGTAATTCTCAGCTTCTGTCACTCTCCTGGTCCTCAGTTTTGTTTGAAGGCCAGGAGGACTGATTCAGAAGGACACACACTCACTGCTCATGATACTTCTGTGATGGAGCTAACTTTTTTGAAGCGTGCTACAAATGTGTATGTTCTTAGGTGTTACTAGGAAGTAAGGCGTGGGAGAGTCATATTGCTTATTATCATGGTTTCCATTTTGTGTTACTGTCATTTCCTGTGGAAAACACTGTAGTCCAACACAGTGCAGTGTACAGTCTAAGCTGGATTTTTCCATCCAAGCTCACAGTACCTCACCATCATGCTAGCTGCGGTGTAATAGTAGCATCCCATCGATTCGGGTCTTTACCAATTTCAGGGCTTTTGACAATTCTGAATACTGGAACTGATGTTTCCCAGTAGAAATGCTATTACAATGCAGCAACCCTTTCCCACTGGAATATATCCCAAGATAGTAATCTGATTCCACAAAAATAATTTGGTCTTTGTTCACAGAAGAGCCCAAACCATGTCCTTACATACTTATGACACTTCTGTTTTATAACCCAGTGACCTGACACACATAGATCTTCTAACTGATGGTGTCACTTTGCTGGACAGCTTTAGAAGAGCACCTCGGGCAGGCTGCTAAAGCATGTGCTGGCCATAAAAGGGCTCATTTGGACTATAGCTGAGCTAATTGTCACCTAAGACCAAGTGTGGACACAGAAAGCATGAGTTTTCCAGTGCAGATGTTTCTCTAGTGCAGGCTGGAGATCATGTCACAGCAGCTTTGTGGGACCAGGCTGAACTGGTTTGACATTCAGCATGAGAAGATACCTATGTTAAAGGACCCAGGAGGAAATACCTGCTTGTTGGCACCGAATCATCTCCAGTTCTTAGAAAGCTGGGGTGAAATGTGGGTTTAATGGTCACGGAGGAAGTTACACATCTGGTTTTCCCACTAGAGCTGGTAGCCCTGCATAGGATTTCTGCTTCTCCTTGAAGACTGGCCCCAGTTAAGAGATTTCTAAGTCTATGTTTACCCTCAGATAGTTTGATGAGCCTCTTATTTCAGTGCTTTTAGAGCCAGAGGTTCTCAGATGTCTCCTTCACTTAACCTGCCTGTGGGTTCACTCTGAAGGAGGTAGGGAATTGTCTTCCCTGTTGCCTGATTTAAAAAGCTGTAAGATACCAAGGAGAAAATCCTTAATGCAAACCATGCCAAGCCTCAGTATGTAGAAAAATATTTTTTAATACTACAAACATGGCAACAGGAGAAAAGATGCAGAGCATCTTAGTGGCATCTATGTCATTCTCCTCTAGACACAGGGGCCATTGTTATATTTTAGGCTGGAAGAAACTAGATTAAAATTGTTACCACTTAAATCTGTCATTTGCCTACTTTTTCACTGATAAGTGTCCTTCTTGCTTGCAGTGCTAGAGGTTCATGTCAGGCCTCACAGGGGAGCATTTCCTCCCAGTGAAGAGACGTGTGGGAATGGTTACAGCTAGTAATACCAGTAAGCTTTTCACCAATTTCTGGTAATGGTATTAAGGAATAGGAGAAGAAAAAAAGAAATAGGTCTCTGAGATGAAATTTGTTCTGTGGGTGCTTTTAGGGTCTTGGGTACAAAGATACTTCCTTGCCCAGCATAGGAAACACGACATTCCCTGTAGGAATGGGGCCATGCTGTGCAGACTGAAAATGTTTTTTCTTCTGCTTTTGAAATCACCCTAAAATCCTGCTTGCACTTCATTCAGCCAAACCCAGGAAGTGTGGTCCTGATCCTGCCAGCACTTAGTGTGCACAGGTCACGTTTTTCCAGTGTCCAAAGCAGTGTGATCCTTACAGGGAACTGCAGGAGGGATCCAGTCTTAAGGATCGAGTTACTCGTTGGCAGGATTTGGCTCTCTGATGGGAAAGGTTTGTTTTGGTTTTGAAGCTAGGAAAAATGGGCCAAGGACAGATTCCCAGCAGGGTGGTGCCAGCTGCCAGCTGCACGCAGTGGCAGCACTGCAGCAAGTACATGTGCAGTTCATAGACTTCACACCGAGGACACGCGGAGAAGCAGATAAGGAACTTTTCTTGTCTGTTGTCCATTTCAGGGCTGGACTGAGAATTACGATCAGAAGATAAAATTCAGCAGGTACATTTTAAAGGTGGTAGAACAACTGTGCTGGAATGCATTCATCCTGGGCTCTACGCACTGAGCTGTGGTTTGGAATTACCTGAGCTTCCCTGGACAACAGGGACGTGCGAGACAGACTGAAACCTGCTTACTCCAAAGGCAGCTATAGACTTAAGCTGCTTCATTGCTTAGATTTTTTTTTTTTTACTGCATTGGGAAGTACTGATTCATTGAAAGAAGCATTTGCAAGATTTATTGCAAAGCTGTCGCTCCCCAAATTGATTCCTTTTGCACACATTCTTTTTTAAAAAATTTTCTGAGTTTATTTAATAATATGTCAGTAATGCACAGTAAGAGGGTCAGTGAGATTTAACATTTTGGATTGTAATAATTGGTGTATTAGCATGTAATTTATGTAATTTATGTAAGCATGAAATATCCTTGTGTGATTCTGAAATGAAATTTCAAAATCTTAAATATAAAACAAATCCTGGTGAATTTGGATGCATTTACTTTTGTTACACTAGGGCATGAAAACAAAAGTTGAAACTTCTTTAAAATAAAAACTGAGTTTCAACCAGATTTAATATGACATAGTAAAAAACAGTCCTTGTGCCAAAAAAACTTGAGCCATGAATGCTGATAACAAATGTTAAGAAGTTAGCAGAAGAGCATGAAGATAAAATAAAAAGGCAAGCATCTTTAAGTAGAAGTCAGGGAGCTATGACATTAGTATAGCACAGCACTGTCCAAAAATGGACTTCTTGAATGTTTTTCAGCTGTGAGGCTGATTGATTATTTATATAGGTGATGTCTGGAGTACTAGTAGAAACTCCATGCCTTTTCAGTAAAACTCTACAAAAGATGACCACGTATAGTTTGGGACCTGCCAGCACCCCCAGTTTCACTGCTGATAGAAAGCACAACTATTTTTCTTTAAAAGGACTACAAGACTTGACATGTTCAGACTTGACATTAGGAAGCTTTTCTGTACCGTGAGCGTGGTCAAACACTGGAACAGGCTTCCTAGAGAAGTGGTCGATGCCCCAAGCCTGTCACATTTAAGAGACATTTGGACAATACTCTTAATGACATGCTTTAACTTTTGGTCAGCCCTGAAGTGATCAGGCAGTTGGACTAGACGATCGTTGTAGGTCCCTTCCAACTGAAATAGTCTATTCTATTATGGTCTGGTCTGGTCTAGTCTAGTCTAGTCTAAGAAGGAATGACAGACATTTAGCTCCTGCACCTCCTCAAGCTCATGCTGGTGTAATTTAAAGACGCAGAGAGGCAAATATTAGGCAGTGCAGAAGAATCTGGATGTCCTGTTGATGAAAGCATGGGCTGGCTCATGCCTCCACCCTGCCTGTTTCCTGCTTGGTAAACAGGACCATACTTTGATGTTGCCAGGCACGAGCAGCCACTGGTATGCAAAGCAAAGGCTGGATTCTCCTCGAAGAACAGCATGCTTTAGGTGTGCAGCTTTGCAGCCTAGTTTTTTTGCCCTTCCGACGAGGGAGCAGATCCCCCAAGTCATGTACCTGGTGTGGGGCTTGCAGAGGGCAGGGGACTGCCACGGGGAGTGAACATGGTACCAAGAATGAGTTACAGCTGCTCTTATAGAGTGTAGGTCCTATTTATCTTGCTTTTTGACTCTTGCCTCTTAAGAGGTAGTTTAACACTGGACTCAGCCAACGGCACTGGCTACTGGTAGAAGCATGGATCGGGTGAGGTGCTGGGCAAAGGCTGAGCCCTGGACCCGGGACTAAGGAGGTGGTGGACCATTTCCATCACCGTGCTGGCACCACTGCAGCACACTGGAGCTGTGTCAGCCCTGGGTGGACACCAGCAGTTTTGTAGAGCTTCCTGGGGAGGCAGAAATCTTCCCTTCCTAATGGATAGTACAGATTTAGCAGGACTGGCCTCTGGTTTAGGAAACTTGGGTCTTTTTTCTGTTACCATGTGTTGTAGGTGGGCAAAAGAAAGAGAAATGACTTATTTATACATGGGGGATAGAGCAAAGGTAAAGATACTATAATGGGCACATTACCAGCATAAAAAAATCCTTCTCCACACCTCCCCAAGGAATTTTTGTCTTGCTCCTCATGCTGTTATTGAGCTGCTCTCCAGCTGTAGACAAAATCTCTGTGAAATGGAGAGACTGTACTTAATTTGCAGTGTTGTTGTGAGCTACAGCTTGAGATCCTTGGATGAAAGGCATATAGCACTTAATTATCATTATTGGTACAGACATGTTTTGCTATTTGAATATCAATAAGTCCTTTGAAGAAGTCATTGAGCCTGCTAGAGTCAAAGTCCTGATTTATATCAAGAATTTTTGTTACTGTTTTTTTTTCCTGGTGGGCTGTGTTTATCATCTGTTTAGATTACTGTTAAACTAGGGAAGAAATCAACAATCCAACATGAAAGTAAAGCAACTTGAAAGGATGTAATTCAAATCCAGAAAAGAACAAAAATTATGATAATCAGGGTGAAACTCTGGTTGACTCTCCCCTCACCCTTAAACCATCATGTTGTGCTAGGCTATCGCAGTGTACATGGTCCATTATAGAAGGATGATCTACCACTGTGAAGCCCTTTACATCCTTACCCACAAAGAGTAGTGAATTTAACATCAAGGAGAACGTGGGTTTTTAACCTTAGCTCCAAACTATTTTACTGTTACTCCTTTTGTGTAAAGTTGGATGTTTCTTGTCATGTTCTTGTTTGTTTATGGTACTGTAACCACTAATCTGCCCCTCAAATCTGCTATTTACTGGAAGGGATGAACAAGTAGGCAGCACTTGAGATTTATCTACTGTTCTTTCTTTTCAAGCTGAGAGAAGTTAGGTGATTTAACTAAAAAGGCATTTACAACATCCCCTTCAATGCCCTGAGGCTAGAAGAGGGAAGGAGTTGGGGTATGGGAGACAGAAGTGGAGTGGTGGGATGGATGAATGGCTGGGCGATGGGGAAGGCCTCCTCCTCCTCCTTGATACATTAACATGTCCTCTCTAAGAGTTGCATGGCGGTGGGACCCTCATTGGTAGGTAGGGTCAATGCATTCAGGGCTAGGGTTGTCAGATGGGAGACCCTTAAGACTTCATTTCTTCTTATCTAACAGAATTTTGGGCAAATCATTAACTGCTAGAGTTAATAACTGGTTCAGGTTGGGCTCTCTGACAGTCCTCTGTCATCTACATCATCTGCTTTTTGGGCAGCTCTGCAATTGCTGATGCATTTTGGAAGCTGCAATCATCTGTCTTGCTAAGGGGCAGTTTTTCAACCCTGTAGGAGCTGGAGCTCTGAAGCCTCTAGGCAGAAAGGGTGAATTTTTTATTTTGTTTTTTCATTATTAGGAATAATTATTTTCCATTATTTGTGAAACTCTCCACCAGCCAAATAGGTCATCGGTTTTGCTCTCAGTCATACCAACTTAAATCTTAGCCTCAGTTTCTTCTCAGCCTTCTTGGAAGGTCCTGAGATCAGACATCTCTGTAGGACTGTCCCTTCTGTAAAGAGAAGCGTTTTAGTCTCTTTGGAGTCAAATCACCAGCCAAGATTTTTGGAAGAAAACAAACCCCACCAAACAACTCAAAGGCCATTTTCTGCAGAGCAACCTCAAGGGTATTAATTTACACAAACACATCAACAAACTAGGTTGAACTTTGGATGTTCATTTACTTTTATTTACTTCAGGTTTAATTTTTGTTCTGTTAAATCATGTTAAAATAGCTTTCTACTGTCCTGAGGACCTGCTGTAGTATCTGGGTGACAGTTTGAGAAGTGAATTGCTGGGGGAATGTGCCAGGACTTGGGGACGCAGTGGAAACCACTGAGTTTTCCTGCAGGGTATTTGAGATACCAGTGTAGAACTGGATAGTTATGGCATGTTGTGACTGACCTTTAGTCTGTGCAGGTCTTGGTGAATCAGGGATTAGTCATGTCTCAATTTCTTGAAAAACAAGTCGCATCTTCTCTCCTGACATAATGACATGGGGCTTTCTTGCCTCCCCATCTTTCTGGGCGAGCTCCTGGTGTCCTTCCCATCTCCAGCACAAATCAAATGGGAATGGGCAAAGCTCCTGCACGTGTTACTCAAAAAAACTGTCTGTGGATGCATGCAGATAAGTGAGTGTAAATAAAACTTCATGTATGTATGTGTGTCTATGTGTGAATGGTACCAAACGTGGCCTGACAGGAATAAAATGTGTCACGGTGAGTGGGTGACGAGGAAGCATGTGCGTGGTGTGGAGGTGGCAGTAATCGAAGCTGGCAGAACGCTTTCAGCTGGATTTGAGATTAACAAACTTTTAACCAAAGTCTTTCTTTTCTGTGAAAATATTTGTATAATGAGTTAATGGAGAAAAAGAAGATATGCTGGTGGGTTTTTGTGTTGTATTTTGGGTTTTTTTCCAGCCACTGCTTCACTTAGGGGAGTTTTGAAAAAGTCAAAGAATTTTGATTTTTCCAACCAGCTTCAACTGTAGAGGATTGAGCTGAGGAATAGAAATAAGAGCAAAGGAACTGGAAATGAACTGGGGAGGGGGAACAAGAAAAAGAAACTGCCTTGAGAAATGCATGGAGGGAAGGGAAGAGAACAAATTAAGAAAAGGTGATGAAGAAAGAAGCCAACCAACAAGGCAAACCGATGAACCAAGAGAGTGAAAACTGCAGCAGACTTAGTGAATGTTTTTTGCAAAAAAGAGAAAAATCAAAGCAGTGATGAAATGGAGAAGGAGAAATGCTCCAAGAAATGTGTCGCAGACTAAAGGGAAAGGAAGAGCAGTGTGAGTGCTGCAGGGCAGGACAGACGAGGGCAGTTTCATGTTTTACGTGTGTCTGTATGTAAGTGCTGACATCCAAGCTGCAGCTACATAATGTTGGAGAGCAATTTTAACATCCTTGAGATCCGCCAAACAAAGAAAGTTGATATGCAAGGGTTTCAGTTTCCTGCCATGCTCCTTCTCCCTGCAGTCTTTGTGTTATGGCTTGGAGCCAGTGACAACCTCGAGACCCTTTTTCCTGCCTGGGGCTCAGTGCTGGGCTTTCCCTCCCTTATCAGCGGGTCCGCAAATTGGATTTCAGTCTTACAGCTCTGATCTGGCCTGACCTGCTGTTAATCAACAAGCAGGATTTTCAGCTGGTGTATTTGAAGCTGCTCTCTCCTGCATCTTCTGTAGTCACTTGTATGGCAGCAAATTACAAATTATAGCCACAGTGGGAGCCTCGGGTGATGGGCTGCCATCATAGGTGCCCCAGCTCAGTGTTGGTAGATACTGAGGCTGGGCTTTAGTGCTTAAGTTGCACGCGCAGACATTGCTAGTTTAATACCCTGTTGTCACTTCCAGCTTTTGCACGCGTTTTTTTTTTCCCCCTGGCATTAATAACACTTTCCATCTTGCTGTGAAGGAGTTGCTTCAGGGAGCTGTGGTCAATGTATTGACTGCACCAATCTCAACATCTTCTGGTCTTAAAGTTTCAGGCAGTATCTTTTAAATGTTAAATCGAATTCCTACTATAACTCTGAATTAATTCTCCCCCCCCCCCAAGTAACTGACCCCACTGCTCCTTGAAACAGCACTTTTGCCATTGTTTGGTGCTGAATCCACTGTGAAGAGGGCTGGACTGTGTATTCCTGCATTACCAACATTCAGCCCTATTACAGCCAGAATATGAAAGAAAAATACAGGAAGGAAAAAGATAAGAGGTCTTTTGGGCAGTGCGGGGAAAGAATTCTGCTTCTTAACATCCGTAGACTTTTAAAAACTATTAAATTACTTTTATTGTTGTTCTGGGTAGAGAAGGCAGCATGTGATGTGCTCTGCAGGTAGGTCAGCATCGGCACACAGCATTGTGAGCAAGTCTGTTGCAGAACCAAATCCCTCCCTCACTTGCATGCAGCACAACTCTGCTGATATCCCTTTTATTAAAGCCCAGCTGCCAGCAAATAGTAAAGAATTCAACTGTGACAGCTCATTAGTGATATAGACACCCTCTCTTTGGACATCAGTCCAGTCCAGCTCCCAAGAAACAAGTAACTACATCATTTTTACCACTGTAAGTTGAAAGTCAGCAAGTAACTGTTAATAGACCGGGTACCCTTGTGATGGCGAGGGGACCAAGAGACTTTCACATTGAAAAATTCCACTTGATTAACAAATAACACTCCCTTGGTAAAATTGCTTTCACCTCCATTTAGGTGCATCAAATGAAGATGCTTCTTCAGTGTATGCTGGGGAATTTGTTGCAAGCCTAACAGTGTCTCTATGGAATATTTTCCTTGCAGACTAAACCCAAAGTTTCCATGCTTAATTTTAATGTATTTTATTCCTGGTTCATCTCCTGATGCTGCATGTAGAATTGAAAAAGAACCTTAACAGGGTTTTTTACATAACAAAACCTACAACTATTTAAATATAATCTCTGATTGTGTTCCTCTAAATCCCCCCTTATACTGGAAAGCCTCCTGTGTTTGTACTCTCAGAAATCAACAAAATTACTTACCATGGTTTCATGTGCATACAGTGATGGAGGAGATGGAGTGAGCAGTTTGGCCCTCGATCCCTTTTTAATTTTGCAGAGTCAGTGGCAGAGTGTTTTGTTCCTGGCTATGCCAGTGCAAAATCAAAGTAGCGTAATGGACTCGAATAACTCTGGCTCCAGCTTATCATTAACTTCAAGGGATTTACTCCACACTTTAATCAGTCACTGAATACATAATCTGACCCGGGAAAAGGCACAAAGTGTAAATCAGTGCCTGATTTGGTCCTGAGCCAATGCTGGTGGGAGAAGTGCTTTCAAGAGATTTGATAAAAGGTATTTCTTAGATAATGAACACTCCTACAGAAAGAAGCCATATCAAATGTGGAATGAGTATGGTCTATCAAACAATTGCTTTCACCTTCTTCTGATCCTCTGTAAAGTGAAAGCTCTGGATGATGCAGCGAGGGAGGGAGGTTTGGCCTGTTACGTGCAAGGTTATGGCATTTGGAGGCGCCAGGTTTTGTGTCACCCCAATGTTCTGTGAGTGGAGAAGGGGATGCTGGAAACACTCCTTGGCTCAGTGGGACTCTTTGAGAAGGAGAGAGAAAATTACTCTTTTATTACAAGGTTTGCCAAATGATCTCTGAGAAAATGTGATATCATTCATATGCATTGCCAAGCTGGAGAGATGCCGCGCATCTTGGCAGCCATCTAGAGCTAACATATAATTCCTTTGGGTTGGTGTGGGCTTTATCAGAAACAGCTCCATATGCAGTATTTACATAACTGTGGTGGAGTGTGAGAATAAACACAGCTGTGGCATTGCCCTAAATATTTCAATTCAGTGGGGAATTAAGGGAACTTTATCACTGAACTGCAGATAAGCAAAAGTCAGTAAGCGGTGGTCAGTTTAGCCAAGGAACAAATCAAAGCTACAATGGCTGGACTGCTGGAAACGTTTAAGTGTTTTAGTGTTGGAGTTTACTAAGGTCACTGGTATTCTTTTGCTTTTCAAAAAATATAGAAATGCGATCAGTCAGCTGTTACACAAAAAGCATCATCCAAATTGACTGGTGAATCAAAGCAGCGTAGGCTGAAAGACAGAAAAGAGGAGTTTATAGGGATGGAGCGCTTTCTGCATCTGATTGCAGTCAGAGCCTGTGGGTTTCCGGGAAGATTATAAGTTTCTGTTAGTATCTCCATCCCAACTGGCTGCAGAGATGGGAGTCCTGGATCTTGAGCAGAAATCTTTAAGCCCGGTTTCTTAAAGATAATTTAGTGCCCAGATCTTATAGCAAATAGCCAGTAGCAAAGTTCAGGCAGTTGAAGATTTAGACTTTTGTCCTTTTGGTATGAATAAAAAGTACCCTACCTAGCAGCTTGCACAGGAACGATGCTTGAAGGCTGGACCAGCGTGGTGGATAAAAGGATTCAGTTTCAGGGCTGTCAATGTAGCATTTATTCTCGTTTTGAACTCACTTTTGAGAAGTGTAGCAATATTGTCCAATCTTCCTGTCACTCAGCTCAGGGAACGAAGTAGACTTTCTGCAGTTGTTAGTGCATCACCATCAAACTTTGATGACTGACAAGCAGTCCCCAAAATAGCCCCATTAGAAGTCACTGAGGGATGATATTTTAAGAGCATTTTTGCAAGCATGGCTCAGTGTGTGTGTGTGTGCATATGTATACTAGAATATATACATTGATATCACAGTAGAATGTGTATATATTAGAATATGCATAGTTTAGAAACAGAATTGTTAAGAGCTAACTAAGTGTTCATTATTTTAGGGGACAGAACTCTTGTAGAAATACTTAAATAGCCACCATCAAGGGAAATACACTTTGATGAAGGCCCAAGTAGCAAAATGCTTGTTTGTATGTTAATCCACTTGCTTTAAGTAAGCATTTAAGTGTATTCTAAATTAGAGGGAAACGCATTGCCATTTGGAAGCTTTTTCAATTCTAGATAATTTGTTTTTAAACAAAGCCTGCTACAACTCTAACTTAAAAAGAAATGACACAAGTTTGCTGCTGTTCCTTTGCAACTGAAAAAGCAGCACATTCTTCTGTGTCTTTATAGTCCTTGTTCAGCGCTTCGTTTACCGCATGATACACAGTGACTTTGGAGGTGGGAGTTTCCTTATAGAAACCACAGGCTTTGTAAAGAGCATTGTTTCACGCAATCCGTATGGTGCATTAACATTTTTCAAAAACAGCACAATACTGCTGTGCTGTCCAAATATTTTTTTCTCTTTAAAGTATTAAAACGGGAGTTACAGTGCAGAAAATAGAGTGCTGCTCCTGGCTTGTTCCCTGCCTCATCTGGGTTATGCACCTTTCCACTTCTTGGGTGGTGAAACGGGGATGCTGCCACTGACCTTATTTGTAAAATGCCGTGAGATCTTGTGCCAAAAAGTGCTCTGTAAGTAATAAACAATGTTTCACCGATTACAACAATGTATTTTGAAAATCCAAGACTGTATAGTTTGTTTCCATTTGTTTCCATTGTTTCCATTCGAACAAGAATGAGTTAGAACTCAAGTTCATACAGCAGTGGGAGAGCAGTGTTTCTGATGGAAGGACAGACCAGGGTGTGGTAGCTGTGCATGATCGTAATGATCATCGGACACAGATGTCTAAATCATAACCATTGGGGAGACAGCTTTTTCTGGCAGTTCAGAAAAAATCAGAGTGTGATTGGGATCGTGCCTATCTACAGACATAGTTTTCTTACTCACCAGACCTGGATCATCTGACAAAGAATTTTCCTTTTGGTACTTGAGGGTGAATCCTCAGTGCATCCTGGAGCAGCTAAATAAGAGCCTTTATTTTCATACAGTGCTGACCTCCAGCAGCTTTACCGAGGAAACATGCGTTATTGTGTTGGTTCAGCGCTTTCTGAAAAATCAACCCACTTTTTAAGCTATCCAAACAGTGATTTAGGACCCTGAACAGTTCAGCTGCTGAGTTTGGAAAATCATGACCTGTTCTATCTTTAGAGCAGTGTCTACGTGGAGACCTCCCCTTCCCAAAATGGAGAAGCACGAGACCAGCGGTCCTCGCTCTTCCAGCCCCAGAAAGCTGCACAGATTGAGTTGCCCTCTGTTCTGGATTCTGATCTGGTTTAACTAATTAATTAAAACCTCTTAATTGTTCATTAAGCTTCAAATTGCAGGATTTTGTAATTGCATAACAAATATTTACATTACAGTACTGTCTTGAACCTCAACCTGAATAAATTCCACTGAACTAATTACTTTTCTGCTACAGAAAGGAGTCGTTGTGTGTCCCAGAGATCGGGCAGCAATACACGGGACAGAAGTAGGTGCTTAGGCTCAGATTCCAGGTCGAATTTGTGTGGGTAACATTCAGGGGCAGTCACTGTATGTGTATAATGAAAAAGCACAAATGTGATACGGAGTTGAGTGATGGGCAATGACCAGGGCTTGGTTTTATAGTCACTACATAAAGATAAACCATACTATTACTTAATGGGTTATTTAACAAATGTTCGAGTAAAAGTGGCCCACAAAGCTATAAAGAGCACACAAAGCCCCACTAATAACTAGTAACTTCACCAAGAGCAGAGCTGAAATAGCTGCAGCTGCCTCTCAAAGCATTTTTGTTGTTGTTGTTAGCAAAGGTGTTGGCACAGGTCCCATAACCACGATGGACAGGATTCATTTTCCTGGAAGCTGTGTTTGCCTGTGCTTTTCAAACCACAGTGGTGGGGTGGAAGCCCGCAGGATGGTCTAGTAAGCATGTTTTTGGGGAAAAACCCATCTCTCTCCACAGGAGTTTGGAAAACTGTAAGAGATGCCTGCCAGCAGCAATCATACGGTTGCGGTTAGCACTTACTTGCTGCCGCTGTTAGCAGGATCTAAATGGAGCATTGAGGACATCGGTAACTCCTGGAGAAGGCCAATTACACTAGGCTTCTGGTTGATGCTTAGTTGTGTCACTGAAACCACAGTGCAATCCTGAGAAAACTCCTCCATTTGGGATGAGGGTGGTTTTCATTTAGCTCTGTATGTGTAAAATAAACACATTGAGAAACTCTGGATGTGCCATGATATCCAGCTAAAGAAGGCAGCAGCTTATCCCTGGCTTCTCTGCAGTCATTTCCTGTGCAGTTCTTGGTGGTTGCTGTGTCAGTGAATGTTAATGGGTAAATGCTCCTCTTGCCTTTATATTTGAAAGTCCCATTGACATGCTAGATGTGGAGTTGCATCAGCACTGGCAAATCCCTTCTCAAGGATTTTACCGTGATGCCAGTACAGACCTGGCTTCAGTTAAGATGATCCTACTCTATTCAAGTGCTGTAAAGGTAAGTTTTTAGTGCTAGGTGTTGATATTAGTATCCTTTTTTTCAACTCATTGCTAACACTAGGCGAGATAATAAATTTAGCAGCCTAACGGTATCTGAGTGAACATAATGTTTTTCCCCCCCGTTTTTCTAGACTTATTGAAGTTCATTCACCTGATGCCAAGCACACCGTGGTGCTCAGGAGTAAGGATTCAGCTACAGCCCAAGCCTGGTTCAATGCCATCCACTCCAGTGTCAATGAGCTCATCCCCAGGGTGATTGCAGAGGTCAGAGACCAGCTGGGTAAAACAGGGATTGCTGGAAGTCGAGAGATTAGGCATCTAGGCTGGCTTGCAGAAAAGGTAATGAAAACATTCTTATTTTCATTTCTAAGCTCTCTCATTCTTGCTTGCTCTCTGTTCCTGAATTCAGCCTTGTCTGGAAGTGGAGAGGCTAAATGAGGTTCTGGGTTTTGATTTAGCTTTCCATGAAGACCTTCCTTTTCTTAATGTGCCAATTTTTGTGCTTTAAAACAAACAAACAAACAAACAAAAAGCTAGAAGGTCCCCTGAGTCTTTGCTTCTGTACAACAATTAGCAAAGACTTTCCTGGGAGATCAGAAGTCTTTTGATCTGTCAAGTTTAGGCACGGGACATGAGTCACTGACACCAGCTTCGAGCTCCCCTGCTGTTACGTCTCCTGTTCACGTATATGAGATGTCATCTTCCTACTCCCAGCCTGGGAAGTAACCAGTTACTTGGTCCATGGTCCACCCCTCCGCTGTGCCTGGCCGCAGGAGCTGGGCATGGTCTGGAGCACAAGGTGGTGTCCCTGCTGCGCCTGGGAGATTGTTCTTTAATTGTAACCCTGCGTCTGAGCAGATCTTCGTAGAAGGCCGAGCTTGCAATTGCAACTCTTACCCCATGTCTTGCACAGTTTGAGTCTCAAAATATTTTATACCACAGGGGGAAGCTGGTTTTCAGTTCAAAAGTAGTTTGGGGTCTCTTGACCTGTGGAAAGCCAACCCATGAATGCACAGGGATGGTATCAGTATAAGATGATCTGGTTTTAAATCAGTAGTCTCAGAATTTTTTTTAGGCACTGTACCAGCTGCTAACTGTGGATTTGCTACGGTAACAGTGTTAGGATTGTGCCTAGAAATACCTCCCATCCAGATTGCCTGGGCGGCTGTTCAGAGCATCTCTGCCTCTCCAGCCGGGGTGCGTGGAAAAATGGCCACTATGTACACATTGCCCTTTCAACCTATGCATCCAGCACAGGTGTAGAAAGCTGACTGCAGTTGCCCCGAAAAAAATACTGTATGTTTTAACTCTGTCTGGGATTTTGTAGATGAAAATATGGGAGCCACAGGTGCAGGTGCCATATTTCTATCTAGTGTCCTTTAAGAAGGCACACCATTAATTTTTAGCAAAACGTGTAGCAGGGCAAAGATTGCAAAACCTTTCAGACAGATTTTGTGTGTTTTCCCGTCCCTCCCCCCAAGCTTGCATAGTGGGGAGGACAGCACAACTCTGTGGCTTAGTGCTGTAGAAAATGTAAAAATTTGGGGGAATAATTTGTGGTTAAAACACCAAAGCATTGACAAGTAAAATTTAACAGTATTAAAACTGTACAGCCATGGGGTCTTTAATCTTGTTTTCGCTTTTGTATCCATTTCTATAAACTTATGAAAAGCTGAATATAAGAGGCTTTTTCTGTTGCAAAGTCCTCTCCTCAGAAAGGGTAACTGCTCCGTAGCAGATCATATAGACCTTACCTGTAAAATAGTCACAGGTCATTTTAAGCGGATGCATGGCATGCTTCTGATTTATGAATTTCCTCTCCTTACAGTTAATACACAGTATCCTGTTCACATGCTTCTTTCTCGTCTTTTTTTTTCCTTATGGACTGAGATCTTATTTCATGTTACTCATTATGGACCAGTTCAAGGTCCTGCTGAGTTGCCTTTAATAGGGCCAAGCCACGGCTCTGTGCACGTTCCAGTGTATTTACAGTGGCTGTCATCAGGAATTAGCCTTGAGAGATTTGCAGTGACATTGTTACCCAAAAGTCAACATGTTTTTTCCACTAAACTAACCATCCAGAGCTGTGCAATAGTAACGGAGTGAGGTCAAAAGTTCCCAGCTTCTTCTCATGTTGGAGACCTGCTGAAAAGTACAGAAAATCACTACATATGGTAAAAAGCAAAGTGAAATTGCTTGTATTTGTTACTGGACTGTGGGCTGTAAAGCCTGGGGGAAAGAAAGATAACCTTCAGGGTGGGAGAGGAAGGTGTATACACTGTACATACATATGCAAACTGTATAATACTGTTTCAGAGGAGGTGTTCAAGGCAGCTAGGTGAGGTGCTGACCACAGGGCATGTCCTAGATGCAAACCTGGGTTTACTAGTGGGGAGAGATTAAATTCTGCAGTGATTCTTGGAAGCACCCTAGGAATATCAGCTTTCTTCTCCTGGGGTGAACTTCCCTACCACATCCACTGCTGGTTGGTTTCTAAAGTTGGAGTTTAGAAAGGGACCTCTTTATTGGTAGCTACAAAATAAAACATGTGCCTTGTATTCCTCCTAATATTATCATTTTTTTTTTTCTCTGTGATATTTTGTGGCATATCTTGCTATTTTTCCGTAGACTGCAGTGGGAAGAAATCTGAACTCCGTTTTGAAAAGCATCTTAGACTGTAACTTTTAAGACAGCTTTTATGGCATCGCATTATGTTACTTACATAGCATAATCTTACAGTGAATTGTCAGCAAAATGGAACAACACTAAGTGAAATGAATTCCTCTGCTTGTTTGGGGAATGCAAAATGTAATCCCACAGAAATTTCCCTGTAATTTGCTGTGATTACACTCTGCTTTCATTAAGCCATTTCCTGGTTTGACATTTTTTATATGTCTCTGCTCTAAACTTAGCTCTAAACTTCAACCTTTATGGTACTACAAAAATAGATTCATTAGCGGAGCCTCCCTCATGTGGGTAACATTAAAATAAATAGTAGGTTATCTAAGGTACTATGCAATTGCATGCTAACAGGATTCTTCCACCTTCACTGAACTTCCCTGTGAAGACCGCCCTAAATTTGTGGTCTTCAGCATGAAACATCCATCCACCAGGTTGCTGGCTGTGCCCCGGGGTGGGCAATGAGGGTCCGTCAGCAGGTAAAGCAAAGAGCTCTGCATCACTTTAAGAAAGCAAACATTCACTGTGGCATTATTGTAGGTAAGGAGGAAAACAGCCAGAAGCAATCATTAAAGATGCCATATTCCCTCTTTTATTAAGGCACTAACCTTGTCCTGACCTTGACCTTATGGCAAAGGTTTCTGAAGCCCGCCAAGGATTAGGGAGTTATATTAGTCACCAGTGTCCTAAAACTTTTCTGTAACTAAGAAAAATGTCAAGTACCGGTTTGTAATGAAGCGTGTGTTCTTCCCATCACCTTTTCTTTCTTGTATTTGTCTTTTCACTTCAACAAGACCTGTAAGATTAACAAGTGTGCTAAGCCGGAGGGAACAGCTACATGTTCTTTCCAGGTCTTTTCTTTTTTAATGCTCCCTATAAAGATACTTTTAGTGACCAAAGACAAAAAAAGAAGTTAGTAATGTCATCCTAACTGAGGAGCTTTTCCATGTGTGTGTTAATTGCCCCTCTTCTTTCCAGGAATCCTTTCAATCCTTGTAGAAATGTCTTTTCCACCTCTCTTTTTCCCCACTTTTTTATAGTTCTGCACATCCTGTGGGTTATAGAGGAGCTGAAAGAGGCATCTCTGTTTTTCTCCTCACACTTATCCACCTACCATTGAGTTCCTTCGTGAGGAGCAAATTCGGCTCTTCCACTGGAGAGCTAAAACACTGAGGAAATGGTAGTTTATTTTATCACTTCATAATGTCTGTTCCAATAGACCAAGATATCCTTGGCAAAAGTTTTATCTACATTTTTGCTTCTTTAATGCAAACACAAAAAGGTGTTGTGGCAAAAGTGGTTTTGCAAAGGTAGCTTTTGCCAATTCAGCAGTGGGCCACACAAACAAAAGTATGACTGGTTTTAGGGAAAGCTGAAGCTGTAGCCACGCACCAGGCTTGTAGCTGGGTCAGTGAAAAAAAACCAGCCTAAATGAAACCCTGAGCTCTGTGTCTCTCTCTGTCCTTGCTGTGCCAGTGACACTTTAAATGTAGGCTTGGAGGAA
Organism: Fulmarus glacialis; assembly: GCF_000690835.1. Taxonomy (NCBI): domain Eukaryota; kingdom Metazoa; phylum Chordata; class Aves; order Procellariiformes; family Procellariidae; genus Fulmarus; species Fulmarus glacialis. The sequence goes on from NW_009205594.1 coordinate 27,369, forward strand.
AGAAAAAGTGCTTCTGCAGCTGGAGACTGTTCTCCTTTCTGAACGTCAAACATCTTACAGGCAGTGGGCTTCTTAAAATGGTCTCAAAGCTCCTTTGAGAAACTTAAAAATAGGAGTTGCTGCAAGTTGTCTTTTAGAAAGTTAATATTTGAAGCTGCATAAAAAGTGCCCTTATGGGCTTTTCTTACTAGATCTTAATCCCAGTGCTTCGTTCCTGTACACGTCACTCTGCCTGTGCAGGTCAAGGATGTTGCTGTTCCCACAGATCTGGTGTGGGGATCAGAGGGAAGAAAACACCTGATCCTGGAGGGGAAATAACCAAAGAGGCACGGTGAATTGGAGTTGTTTTTTAGCTCCTGACACTATCTCCAAAATGAAAAGTGTGTTAATATATTACAGGCTGTTCAGTCTCCTCAAATCTTAGATAACCGTATCATTGTGTTAGAGCTGAAGCGTGAGGCATGTCACAGCAGAGTGATCTTCTTCGGTAACGAACCTTATATTGCAGTATTATATTTATCTTACTGCTCTTGCTCTAGTTCAGAGGAGGGAGTGCTAACAGTAAGATTGTGAGCCGTGCAAGCTGTCCAAACAAGATTTAAGCAAATGACATGTAGTGTATTTGAGGGTTTTTTTTCCCCAGTATGAAATGAAAACATTTCTGTTTTACCATTTCCTTTGGAAGTATGTTCACTGGTTAGCAAAACAAGTAGACAGCAACAGAAATACGTTGTTATTCTCATCATAGATAAATGAGTTTTCAAAGAACGGGAGAGAAGCTTCAGTCTTAAAATTTTATATATATAATTTCCAAATTGTAAAAGCGAGCTTAAAATGCCTTCGCACGAGAAAACCCATCACGTAGTTAAAACATTTTTCCTTTATTTAACATTGTGAATATCTGATTTTAACCACCTTCTCATGAAGCACAGTAGCTGCTAGGCAGCATTTTAAAGACCCTGGCATGGCCATGTCCGTGGTTGAGGCTGCCGCCATTCCCCTTAGCTCTCTCAGCTCTTCCATCGCGGTGGTGTCAGTGCTTGTCTGACCCTGAGCCAGATCAGATAGTTATGCTGATAGAAAACTCATTACTTTCGGTGGGGTAGCATTAGCTTTCTGCAGGTTTTGTGATAAATAACAAATCCCAGTGCAAGAGAAGTAGTGAGAGCCTGTGGCAGAGGGGCAGGGACTGGGAAACAGGGCTGCCTCATTAGGCAGTGTATAACTCTTCCTCTGGGCTAGCTGCCTCATCAGGCTGCACAGACTGAACCAACGGCGTGTTCAGGAATAAAATTTGGGTTGTACTAATCCCCAGGTCTCTGTTCTGGCCCTGGAAAGTACCTGTGTGTGTTTAGGCTGAAACTGCAGCGAGTTTTGGGTTGTACTGTGTCTTAACCCCCAGTGCAAATCAGCGTATGGTTTAACCTGCTAGAAACATGGGTGTTTGTGAAGAAAACTATTACTCAAATGCCTGATTTCTTTGCAAGGAAATTACATTCCTGTAGTGTGGTCTCTTTTGCAATTTCTAGTCTCTACAGGTTTTTTTTTGTTCTTTTCTTTCAGTCTCTGTTTTCTTTACTAATTATCTAGGCATGTTTGGAAATACTCCCATCTGTAATGCCCAGGAAGAAGAGCAAGGCAATTTGGTCCTGGCCTCCTGTTTTGAGTGGTTAGAGAACGACCCGATTTCTTATATTGATAATATACAGCTGGTCATAATCTTAAAACTGATCTGATCTTTTGGAGATTGCACATACCTCAAATTGGAAAATCTTCTGTGTGTCCTAAATTAGAAATTGTACTTTTAAATCCCAGCTAATTACTTGCTGTGAAGCGCTTGCATCCAAATGAAGAGTCCTGCTTTTGCCCTGTGTCACTTAACCTTGCAGCTTATTAATTCCGGAACTTATTTGTTTGCTTTGTAAAACACCACAACCGAGCGCTTAATTACATTAACAGTCTTCATTATCTGGGATAACGATCAGCCTGTTCTTAGGAAAGACGTAAACCTGAAATAGCATGAAGAGTAATTTCCTCTCCCAGCTTCAGCGAGATTCCTCCACAGGCAGCTTTTATCAGCAGTAACATCGTTCTCTTTCTTGCTTTAGGTGCATTCAGTAAATGGGTATATTAAGAAGAACTCAGGCTGAAAACAGCTATTTCATTCACCGTACTGTTTTAAAGACTTCTCCAGTCTTTATCTGTAACACACGTGCAATTTCTTCCCATGCGAATGAGATCTGAGCAAATGATAAGTCTAAGTCAGGCAGAAGTGCTCAGTACAAGGGGATTGGAAAGAAGAATAAGTTTAAATACGTCATGAAAAATTATAGGAATATGACGGTAAATGGAAGGCATGAAGGACCTGAGCTTGAAAGTCTATACTTCTGCAGTACAGTTTGGTTGTTATAGTGAACGAAAACCCCTCTATCAGGCAATTATGAAGCACAATTAAATAGTGAGTGAGCACTGTTGTGCCTGCAGTAGCTTTCAGGTGTTAAATTATTCTTGCAGAAATTGAGCTGAAGTGTAAACTTGGGCCCTGCACATCCCCTCGCCCTTCCCACAAGGGTTGTGTTAGTTCTGGCTGGATCCCAGCAGAGGTAATCACTCCCTGCCCGTTCTCCCTCAGTTTTGATCTAGCCGTCCTAACAACTGTCTTAACTTTTTTTATAAAATACAGCATATTGCTATCGCTGTTCCTATGAGCCCTTGGAACGATAAGAAGGTTTATTTTTAATGTCATCCCCCATGAAGTTTTATTTAACTTCTCCCTTCCTGCATCAGGAGGAATTGTGAGCCTGGAGACGTGCCTGTGCAGGCAGCGGAGGGACATGGAGCACAGGTGGGATCCGCGTAGTGGCCTGTGGCTCTGCTGTGAGAGGGACCTCTGCAGACGTCCCGCCGACAAATCCGGAGCAGGGTTTGAGAGGGGAAATGATGGGTTGTAGGTTGGAAGGAGGAGAGGATGCCAAAAGGAAACAGGGGGGGTTCGCTGCCTCCCTGGGGTGTGAGAGCTGTGTCTCTTGGTTCCTCCAATGTGGCAGGGTGGTGGCTGTGGGAGCATGTCCCCTGTGGTCCTGAGCACTGGCCACTTTGCTTGGTGTGGCTGCCATGGCATGGATGCTTAACTCTTTCTTCTACATAAGCCAAACCTGAAGTGCTGCTTGGCTGGGCTGGGCCGGATTTTGCTGGACAAGGGACTTTCTAGATTTTGGTAGATGAGGGATTTTCTTCCTACATCTTGCTAAATTTTCAGGACGTTGGGCCTCTCCATCTTTCGCCTTGGCAGCTGCAGTTGGATTTGAAGGCAGTGATGCTTCATCACTGTCTTCAATTCCAACTGAACTTGACTGCAAATATGTTCAAACACGGGCTTTCAAACCTGTGAAGCCCCAAAAAGTGAGATGACCCAGCACGTGCGCAGTCAAGTTCAGTTGGAAAAAAAAGCAGCAAAGATACAGGTATGATGTGAACGACGGCTTTGATCCCCTTCTTTCAGAAGCAGGTGAAAGGCCTCCTTTTTTCTCTCAGCCTCTGACAGTAAAAACTGCAGGAGAGAGTGAGGGAATTGAAGACAGTGATGCTCCTTGGTTTTCAAATGGCATTTAAATGTAACATGAGCCTCTCCTTAATAAAACACACATTGCATAAGGAAGCAGAAACCTCTGCTGAGCCTGTATCCAGCCCTGCCGTCAGTGGGGAACGGAGGTGCCCTTCCCAATTATTTTAAGCACTTAAGCACCAACACGATTGATCTCCTTCTGCCCCAATGTGTTTCTGCCTCCTTCCACTGGTGCAAGTAGGGTGTCAGCAGTGGTGGGGTATGAAAGGGGAGCGCCTGTTCTTGCCCAGCTGTGGAATGCAGGGTGGGAGAAAGATAACCTGCAGACCAGCATGTGGGTCAGGGAAGGTGTGGAGCTCATCCCGGGCATTTGGAGTTATCTAGGGTGGGGAGGCTGGTATTCAGGCAATGCTTTGGGGCAAACTGAGCTGAAATAAAGCGTGAGGCAAATGCAGACTGAGCAATAGCAAAGCCCTGAGCATCTCCCCCATTAACCATGCTGACCCGAGCAGCACTGTGGACACCCAACTCGCCTTCAAGCCCCTAGATCCCACTTCATTTGTACAGGACAAACAGATTTATTCTTACATCCGCAGGGCTGATCTACCCTGATTACACATCGCTGTGATGTGATGGGCACTGAGAAAGACAGTGTTTTGCAAGAGCCCTTGCACTGTGTCCGTTTCCTCATTTGTCTGCATTTTTCTGCTTACCGGCTGCATGTAAGAAGTTTGAAAGGAAAAGGATTGTCTATCTTAGAAAATCGCAGATTTTCCAAACATTAAGTTCCCATTGAGCTGCTTTTTCTCTGGTCAAAGTTACCTTGTTCTCATTTGCTGGTTTTGTCTCCTGAAGTTAAAAATCACCTTCAGGGGAATGGAGGGGCCCATTAGGGGCATGTTGACCTTCAGGCTCTGCCCAATATGAATTCCTCTCACCCCAGTCATTGGGTTTTTTTTTTCTAGCACAACACCACTCCCATTTCAGCTTTTTGATTAATGGCCTGAATAAGTAGATCAGAAAGCAGCAGAATAGGCCATAAAAAAAACTCTCTTCTCTCTGCCCTGCAGCCCTTCTCCCCCCAGGACCCTCAGCTGATCCCCATGGAGAAAACTCCTGGCAAAAGCAGAGCCATTCCTAGTAAAAATGCCCTAATTTAGAGGAAAGCATTTGTTTTTTCCCCCTATCTTTTTGCATAGTGTTGCTCCATCCTGCTTACCCACTCAGCTTGCAATCAGAGGTACGTTGTCTCTACCCACAAGTGCTTTTAAGACCGATGAGCTGGTTAATGTTTGAGGAGTGTTGCAGAAGAGCAGAGTATTGCTGCTGGTACAAGCAGAAGCAATATATACCTTGTATCCTGTTTTGCCAAACAACTGTTAACAGAGAAAAATAAACAGATTTTCTAAAAATACCTTGAGAAGAAGCTGTGTTCTCTGTTGGAAAGAGGGACTGAGCTTTAGAAGAATAAGAGAGTTTAAAAAAAAATAGTGGAGAGGGAAAACTTATATGCGTTATGATTTTCAGTGTGGCAAGACATTTACTTAATGCAGACTCTACAAATCTAGTCCAATTTTAATCCTCAACTTCTGTTTTTGTAATAGGTTCCTAAGGCTATTAACGGCAGCCTTTTACCTTATTATCGTATCCTGTAAAAATAAAATTATACCCATAATACCATGACAGCCCTTACAAAAATGTGCCATTAGACAATTATATTGCAACACAGCAACTCTGGAGTCTGCAGGGAAGTATTTCTTGTAATTGTATCAGTAGCATTTTCAACACCCTTGGTTACTGAGGAAGAAAGAACATGATGATACCATATGTAAAATAGCGTATTTTGAAGTACTGATTTCAGGGCCTGACTGTGGCAAGAGTGCTTGAGTTATGAGTGAAATCCTTGTAAGAACTGTACTTGGAACAAATCCACGGTTGAAAAGGTTTCTTGTATCGTTCCTCTCCTTTCTCCCACTCTTAAACTAGTGTCTGTGTTATTTTAGTTATTTTAAGACGGGAAATGTTTTGACACTGGAGTTTTAACTAAAAGAAATAATAGTGCTGATAAAAAAAACCCTTTTATTCCCTTCCCCAAAATCCTTCAGTTCTGAAGATTTATTTCTGCCTGCAGAGTTATCCTCTCTGCTTAACTGGACAGTAATTGATAGTGTGCATCAAGATAATTAGTCTAACAAGTCTCCTAAACCCCAAGGCCCACAGCTACCTTTAAGCTCCACATTGTCTTTACTGTAATGTAAATTCAAGCTTTAGGAAAGGACTGAAGAAAAAAGAATTGATAGTGAGGGAGCCTTCTTGCCCTCTCCAAGGGGTTTCCTCTTCTCGTTTTTAATGAGGCCCATATTAGTTGTCATTTGTACCTTCCCTGATGAATAGTTTGGAAGAAAAGCTTTCTCTGTGCACAGCAAAATTTGTGCCAAGTTGCTGACCTTTGCTTTTGGTGAGACCTCATTTGAGTCTCGGTCCCAAGCCCAAACATATTGTTGGATCAATCATGTTGATTTTTAGCTCTGATAGTAATGTGCAGCTAATGAGTTGTACAGTGTACACATTAACCTCAGACCGTCAGCACTAATGCCAGGCACGTAACAAAATCGCGCTGGGGCTGCAGGAAAGACATACAGTGCTGGCATCTTAATAGAAGGAGACAATTAAAAACAGTAGAGCAGTATCAGAGGTTCACTGCTTGTGGGATGTAGGATTTAATCAAAGCAGGAAAAATAAACTGTCTTCTGTCTGTTCGGGAAGAAAAAAAATCTCAACACCATAAAGGTGCTTTATGAACTGTGAAATAGAAAGGAAAACCTGAATGTTTAAATGGTAAGATAATGATTTTACTGCCAAAAGGGAATCTAATTTGGGGAAGAGCCATTGAATAACATTAGATTTAACCTTGTCAGAGATTACTATCTAATGATTATCATGGCATTGCAAGGAATTTGGGAGCATTGCTCTATGTTTTTGATTAGTAGATATCTTATTTAGCAATACTTCAGCAAAGTTCTCCTGTCCTCACAAGTAAAATTCCTAAGAGCAATTGTTGAATTACCACAAGCAGCCAGCATCACTGGTTTTGAAAGCAGCTGTTTCTGATCGCTTCCAAAAGTAACACTTACCTCGAAGGGCCAGATTTTGATCTCATTTTACAATTGTAAATCTAGGGAGAGACAGTATTTTGCTAATCATCCCCATGGAGAGATGGACAAAAATCCCAACATGCACAATATCCTTTTCCTGGCTGTTTTCCTCACTTTAAGGATTAGGAAAGGAAGGAAGAGTTGCACAATGACTACATAAGAAAGCAACATTTCCAGTTTTAACGTAAGCCCTAAACAACCAGCTGCAGGGGACAAAAAAATAGGGACAGAATAGATGTGATTTCTACAGGTCACACACAGTTTTGTGTCCTCCTCTTTGTGCAATGAAAACTGATCAATAAGGCTGAAGGACCGTCACTGCTTCAAACAGAAAATCTAGTGAAATCAAATGGAAAAACCCAAAGTACATAGAGATGCAATCTTTGGTGTTCACATTAGACTTTGGATGCAAGATAGGTAAAACAGCCTGAAAGGGACAGGGTGAGAAGGGGGGTCAGTGGGTAGGAAAATCCAAAACAGGATCTTCTGAAAAAGCAAAGTTCTCTAGATATGTGAGAAACTGCCCCATCCTTGCATTGTTCCTGGTAGAGTTCCCCATACGTGCAGCATTACCAAGCGCTGGAGAGGGTGGATATGAAAGTAGTGAAGTGGCCTCACACTCACATGAGGCATTGGGGACTTATCCTGTCAGACATACCATAAGGGTAGAGAAAGTAGGTACTGTTGTATCACACCTGACCTCATGGCAGAACCTGTTGGAATGACCAGCACACAGCAGTAACACAGCACACAGAAATAATGCAATTTCAACAGAGATGTGATACACCATCCTTAGTAATAACCACACAATGGGATCCATGGAAAATTCTGCAGTCCATTTTAGAGCTGCTCTTGCTGAAATGTCCCATGGAGTCACATTTTTTTCTGGTCTAATAGTGACGTTAAGTATTTTTCTCTTCTAACAGCTTAGTCTTTTTTCAGAAAAGTCAGACAGCAGCAGTAGAGTCACAGGTATAACAAGCGATAGAAGTTAAACTTATTGGAGATAAGGATCAGAAGAGCCAGAAGAAGTTGCTAAAAAATGGTAGCGCTAAGATGGCATGCTGTTATGAAGAATGAGCCATCTTGTCAGCAATTCCAGCAACTTCATCAAAAGCACACCCATTCTTACCAGCTCCAACTGCAAGACTGCTGAGGACCATCTTGAGGATCTAGATGGATACCCTGGAACAGGGATTTCCACCCCTTCCTTTGGAAGGGCATATCAGCTTGTACAGAGTGACTGTTCAATAGTCAGGGTACAAAAAGGGGCTCTGGAGCCAAAGTGGCTGTTTCTTTGGGTGTACATCAGAATGAGACTCTGTGTGGGGGTTTGGACCTGCTGCTCCTAAAGTAGTGACGTTGCTGTTGAAGACAAATGGACTTACCAAAGGTTTTCTCAGATGTTATTTGGATTCCCTGAGTTTCAGGTGCTCTACTGTAACAGTAGCCCTGCTGGAAGGAAGCACCTGGGTTTTAATCACTAGACGCTAACAACTATTAGCCGCAGTGAAGATTCCTGAAACTATATTTCTGCTGAGCAGATGCTGCTGTGGAAACATTCATTTGTTGATCTTGTGCTGAAAATAGTTGCAGACATCGTCCAGAGTAGGCTGCTGATGTGTACTATGGATATAGCTGCTTTTTTGTGCTTCATACTGGAAATGTCAGTGATGTTTATGGAAATGGCTCTAAAAAGTTCGCTTTGAGGAGAAGCCTGCTATGGAAATAGAAGCTTACCTGTTTGTTTATGTAATGAAAAGCTGGTACATTATTATGAAAATAAGTGTTTTATGGTGTTGTTTCTGGCCTCATCTCATCCCGTGAGGCTTTCTGCAGGGCCCCTCAGAGGGGAATACGTTAAAACTTTAGGTTTAAACACACACATGTGTTCATTCCACTTAAAACATGCATATTATTGCTATGTTCTTTGGACCCCTGAATCGTAGGGTTAAAGAATACATTAACTCCCACCTAAGATTTCAAAACAGAGGTTTAAATCTGCATGCCCGAAACTGCAGGCAGATGTTAACAGGCAAAAGCAACTGGAAGAGATGGAAGAAGCTGTGGAGGTATTGCAAAGAGGAGCAGCGTGAAGAGGGATTGCACAGCTGCATGGGGTAGTGTGAGAACCTTTTACGTGATGTTTTTGTCTTGAGGCCCCCTACATTTGTGTTTTTTGGGAAAGCTGGTTATTGAGGACGAGCTGACTTACTGTTGGGTTCTTGCTTTGTTGTTGCAAGAGTTTGAAATGAGGAAGAGAGCAGCACTGATTCTGGTGGTGATTTTTGTGGTTAATAACATAATATTATTAATTATGTTATGAGAGGGCCTAGGGACTAGCCAAACCTGGAATGCCACGGTGCGAGACTGCAGCATAAACAGTACCAATAGGAGTAGACCCTGCTCCAGACTCTAACCATCTGAGTAGGCAAGGTAGAGGAAGGAGGAAACATGGAACCACACATCAGACGTTGTGTCTCTGCTGTGATTTTTGTTCCTGTGGGACATATGCCAAATGGACGTGTGCAGAAAGGTGGATAGAGCCTGGGAGAAGGGAAGAGTGGGACAGCACTGGAAGAGATGGGGAGATGAAACTGAGCTACGGGAGCCTGCGGGAAGGTGACAGTGGAAGGAGCAGCCCACTGATGAGCTGCAGAGACCGTTGGGTGCAGACAGGTGTACAAATTGTTGAGTGGGCTGGAGAGTGTTGAAATATCCCCTATTGGCAAGAATAAGACCAGCCTTCTCTGAACCTTTCATAACCCTGTAAGATTAATTCTTCACAGCTGCAAGGAGACCTCAAAGAGAGGAATTTTAGCTTCTCTGTCGTCTTGCACTTCAGATTGGATAGAGGGGCTGTTTGCACTCATCAAAGGTAATGTACATCATCAGTTTCCATTAGCCTGGACACGTCAAGTAAAACTTTGGTCTCTAGCCCCTTCAAATAACTTGAAACAGCTGCTTGGATATTTGCAAGCACAAGCAAAAGGAATGGATTGTGGTTACAGGATCGCATCCAAGTGAGTGAACAATTCTGTAAAACTGTTACGAGGAGCCAACCACTAACTGATAACGGTTATGCACCTGTAGCCTTGCACAGACCTGCAAAGGGGTTCATAGTTTTGGAAACAACAGCATTGCAGGCTGCTCTGCTAAAAAATGAAATATAGGAATACCAGTCTCAGAGGTAACATAGATCACAGACTGCTTTTCTACTAGGAAAGCGAATAGCCACCATGTTGTCTTGTGTCAGCCCCAGAGATTGTCTGTTTAGTGCCTGGGATTCAGCAGCAGGTTATGAAGGTTATGTGCACGTGTAGATAACAGCAAAGGAAGTTTGCTCCAGATCTCTTTCCTTTCCCCTTCTATCACTCTGCAGTTCTCCCCTGGCATATTCCTCTGATTTTAGCTGGGTTATCTGAGGATGCATGCTGTCTGAGGATGTACTTTTGAATAAACGGTGCTTTTAAAGGGGTCCTGGTTATATGCATGAAAATGTGGTAATGGCTAGCCTGATTTCCATCTGGCATAATTTAGGAGCAAATCCATTGACGTCAGTAGAATTGAACGGATATAAATATAATTGAAGTCAGGTCCTATATTTTTAAGGTTAAGCCTAGAAAACACTGTAACTTATTCTCCCCCGCCCCCGACTTTATTTTCTCTTTCAAGCCCTGCCACAAATATGAATGTCTTAATTGGGATTTAGTCTATTTCTGCTCAGTTTAATCAAAGATCTGTCAGTAGAGAATTTTACGAGATGCAGAGGTGAAGCCCTGCTGACCCCCTACCTATCTTTAGAAAATTTCGCTGGCTGCTGGTTCTGAAAAACTTCAGCAGCAGTTGTTCTTTTTTCCCTTGGTCAGTTATGTCAAGCGGCGTATCTGTAGCTATGTTTAGTTCTGAGCACAAACATGAGAAATGGAAGCTTTTTGGCAAGCAAAGAACATGATTTCCAGCTCATTCACACAGAATAGTGTTAATTAATAGATTGTTTTTCTGACAAATAGTTAATTGTGCTTGACTGTTTTCCATATGGCGAAGGAAATAAAAAAGCCAATGAGGACTTGGTATTTAAAAATCCAGAAATTTTGGTATGAAACTGCTGGTATGATATCCAATGCAATCCCATTTGCTATACTTCTGAAATGGGTTAAGTGAATATTAGCATATGACAATGTTAATAAAGTACATGGTTTCCAGTTTTCTTTTTGCGGTTTTATACTAGTGTTAATCAACTGAGTTACTTTAGATTTTTTATACCAGTATATGTAAGATGTTTAGGCCACTACAAACTACAAAAGAGATCTCAATGAAAAGACAAATATTTATCTTCACAGTAGGAATAAAACTGGAAGAAATTATTTGTAAAATTTCCCAGTGACTTCAGTGCAAATACATTTCTAACACCAAGGGTAGAATTAGGTGTCGTGACTTTGATAATATTCATACCTGTTTGTCCTCTTGGGGTTTTCACTTTCTTGAAGCTGCAGAAGTAATAGCAGCTCTACACTGTTCATGTTACCCTCAGCCAGTTCTTACTGTAAATGGCTGGCACTTGCTGGCTGGGGTGATTTATTAGCCCGCAGCAGGAAAGAGTCTTCCATTGATGAAATCAGTTGGTTCATGAGATTGTATATCTCCTGTGCCAAAAATCACTCCTCTTTTGATACATGATGTGTTTGTTAAGAGATGTAAAAGTGTAATGCCGTTACCAGGAAGTTCTTTATTTTATTAAATTGTGTATTTCAGGGATAATTCTTAAATCTGAAACCTGAGTTTCCCATTCTGGCCCCAGGGAGATAATCTGTAGCATGCAATCTGTTTATACTAGCTTTGGAAATTAACTTTATTCCTCCGAAGTTTTTCTTCTAGAGGAATGTTCAGTTCTCAGTAGAATTGTCCTATGAGTAGTTAAATGCTGTGGTTATTGCAAAGATATGAAACACTGAGAATTAGAACCAGATAAAGAGCATTAGAGCATTAGCTTTCAAAAATGCATAGCTTATAGCATGTAATTTGCTGATATTTGTAGGATTTGGGTCTGTAGATTGATGGCCCTAATTGTGTATCTTTTAGTAATCTAGATGAAATAACATGGCACAGCACTAAATCCATTTGTCCTGTGTGGCTAATTTAAAGCTCAGCATGGATAACTGCCAAGTAGAAGGTTCTTTATGTTTGACTTCCTTGTATGGCTCTGTTGAATATTCATAGTTTCTATTAACACATGCCCCCTTCAATATTTGCTACATTTTTGTCATAGGTAGTGGATTAATTAAAAGAGTTGTTGCCATAAACCCCTGGGCTGTGATCTTGTCAGATCTTGTAATATAAGCAATATCAGGTCTGGGAAAGTAATGCTTCTTGAGAAGTGGCAGCTCACATCCTGACCATAGGTCCAAACCCCATAGCTTGAATACTTTTACTTTAGGGATATTTCTTCTACTACCATCTTCTGAAATAAAGAGATTTTATGAAAACTGAGCTCTCATTTTTATTGTAGGTTCCTAGCCACAGAGAAAAGCTTGAAACTTTGGAGTATCAGCAAAGCGAAAAGGCTTGATGGATCAGCAAGAATTAAAAATATATTTTCAATACCAAGCAAATCTCAGACTGATTTTCAAGCCTCACTTGACATCCCCAAGGGAGCTTTGGCTGGCTAGAGTTGGTAATACTGATTTCCTGTTAAAGCTGCGTTGTCATTTATTTTTGCAACATTAAGGATGTGTGTGCGTTTCTTCATGTACCAGCTAGGTAGTGGTGACAGCTATCCAGCAAATCGCAGGACCAGTGACAAATTGCAGTTATCCTCTAGCTCTGAACTTTCTCTCCTGCATTCTTCCCACTTGCCCCTTTCCTCTGTGACCATCGCGGTCCTGAAATGACTTTGACCGTCTTAAAAAGACATTTAGCTAAAAAAATTTGAGTTTTCTATTAGTCTCCTGAGCATGTAATGATACCTGCCCTCACAGTATCCCCAGGACCACAGTGGCAGTGCTCCAGCATGGGCAATGATTTCCTAATGGTAAAGCTGGCCAAGGACTACGATAGAGTAGCTGGGGATTTCTATCAGCGAAGGTTTTACAGAGCAGGCTAGTCAAATCCTGGGAGCAAATCTTTTCCTGAGCAGAGGCTGAACGAGTTGATCTTTCAAGCCATCTTCAGCCCTCTTTCTATGAATCTAAGCATTCACATTTCTGAACCAGTGACTGGCTTATGCCTTCTTGGAAGGCAGAAAAAGGATATTCTCAGCTTTTCAATGGGGCAGGTAGCACTTTTTGATTAGATCCTATTTGTCTTCTTTACCCATTCTTTGGAAAACTAACAAATCCCAAATCAAACAGAGCTCTCTAAAAGGGCAAAGATTTTAAAATTCAACTTTGTCCTGGTTAAGGAGTGAAAGAGAGTCAGTTGGTTATTAAATGGAATAACTGTTCATTTCCTACCTTTACTGGCACCCTGGGATCCATCAATACTGAGATCCACCATGAAGACCTACTGTATGGTCTGCCAGCTCTTCACACTGGTTGCCAAGGTGTAGCAAACTGGAAACCTGTTTGGTGGGCAGAGGTCTCTTGGAGTTCAGCTGGGTTTCTGGGGAAAAAAAAAATAATTCTGCCCGTCAGAAACTTTTGACTTTTGATAAACAAATTCTATTGAAAATTACATGTTTAAGTTCCCTTTTTTCACCAGCAAGAAAGCAAGTATATTCCTTGAGTATCTTAGGTAGCTTGTGGAGGTCTGTCATTCTGCTGGTGGAGATACAGACTTTCTGTTTCTATCCATCTGAAAAAAGGGTATGGTCTCGAATAATTGAATGTCATTGAAAATGATAAGCAGGTAAATAAATAAATAAATAAAAGACAAATATAGGAAGTTTGTGTTGATAAATCTTTACTTAGGCAGCTAAATAAGTAGGTTTGGATTCCAAATTGTGACCAGTTTTCACCAAACTTTTCAGAAACCTGTGGCTGCTCAGCATTTTTTCAAAATTAAGCCAAATTATTAAGGATTTTACTTGAATTTTTGCTTTTTCAATAAGGCTTCCAAATATTTCTCAGCATGTTCAAAATCCCAGCTGATGAAGCATAACATATAGATTTTATCAGTGTTTTTTGAAGATAATACATTTTTGTGCCAGACGTGTAGTGAATTCACTCATTTGCTTGAGGTCATTAGTTGCATTGCAGTCCATCAGTATTACTGAATATTGATCAATGATACAATAGACTGAAACGACACAGTATTCTAGACTGTCCTTGAGACAACATAATAACAATGGCAAAGAAACATCTTGTTCTCTTTGTATTGCTCCCCTACTGTTTTTTCTTCCAGCATTTGTGATTTATAATGACCCTTGAGTAAAGCAGTCAAATCTGTCAGTTTTGAAAAGGTACCCGTCATGATGGGCCATCATTTCTGAGACTGAATATTCGGAAAGAGAGTGTGATAGAGAAAGGCACAGAACATCTTCTGGGACAGATTCCAGTCACTATAGTTTTAATGTAGACATTGATGATTACCTGTCCTTCACCAAACAGACACCGCAGTCATTTCAAATGGCATTTTACATGTTTGAGCCATCATTAAAAGCTGCAAGCTGCTTTCAAATCAAAACCCCACCTCCAGCATTCATGTTTGATTGGGCACTGTTGACAAGTGTTCTTGAGCTGATGATTAGAAATCCATGCACTTTTACTGAATTGAAAGATGAGCTGTGTGTATCTTTTGAGGTAATGGGTATTATTACTCATTTATCCTAATCTGGTACCCACTTGATCAGCTGAAGTCAGATTCAGTTGTAAATTATAGACTCTTTAGAGACAGTGCGTTGAAACTATGGTGTCTTTACATTGATTCTGCTCCTGTACAATTACTATTATACCCCACTGATGATGATGAAAATGCTTCACCTTGGCTTGAACAGAAAACTCTGCTCACAGCAAAACCCCGGCATATAGCAACCTGCAGGGCATAGCAGAGAATAGTGGTTGCTCTCGGTATCCTGGAGCATACCTGGGGGAAACTGGTTTTTGCCAGTGAGTAACAGTATCCATTCTTGAGCAGTTGCACAGGAGGTGTGGTAGAGCTTCCAAAGCTCCCCATCTCTTTTCTTGTCTCTTGCCTTGGTCCTTCGTAGTGTTTCCTGGGGCAAGCTTGGCTTACTGGAGGAAGGGGACTGCTCCATTTTAAAGGGAAGTTCAGTTCCCTCAGTACTAGGATTTTTGTGCTTTGAGGTCCAGTGTTTATTTTGGAGGCAGCACAGCTGCTCATCTCTCCCAGAACTGAGCTGTGTCTTAGAAATACAGTTCATCCCACATTTTAATTCTGTGATTTTTATTTAAATATTTATTAAACTTAAGGCAGTTGCTATCACCGACCTTTCTGTGATATGTTCATGAGATGTGTGTCAGAAAGCAAGTTTACAGCCACCGTCACTTGCAGTCTGAAGAGCCCAGACATCCCATAGATAAGCCATGCATACTCAAAATGCATGAACACACAAGAGGTGCAAAGGTGTCTGCTAATAGCATCTTCACTTTTATCCTGAATGTCTGGTGTGAGCATGCTGGAAAAGAGAGATTGCTGGGTGAAACACTGATGCTGGTAGGTCATGGAGGTAGGTAGTTGTGATTGCCTCCACTTTTGCACAAGTTTTTGCTTTCATATAGCAGCTTTGTGCTCACCTCCACTCTTCAGGCTTTCTGTTCATTTGTTCAATCAATATAACTGATTAGAAAAGCCTGAAGTTAATGGTCTTTCCTTCCCTTTTTGTCTCCTTCACCTGTGCCTCTTTTATAAGCAATATTTAAAATGGGACCTCTTCCAGCACAGGTTTGTTCCCAGTCAAACTAGCTTTGAAGGTCAGTTGAACTGTAGCTGGTCTGTCCACTATCTCTTGATCAGCCTCAGTTGTCAGTGTCAGCTGGGCTGTTCTGACCTTCCCCCATGTCTGACTTGCCTTCTGTCTCTGTCCTTGCGACTTACAGGTTGGGCAGGTCTTCCTTGCCACAGCCCTTGAGTGATGAAATGTCCTCTTCCCTTTCTGAGAAGCAATAAAAAGGAAAAAAAAAAAGATAGCAAAGTGCAGGTTTTTCTATAGAAATCATTTAGCTCAACACTATATCTTTTCAGGAGTGGACCTTTGCTGTTTGCAAAGCCTTGCTATCATAAATTACCACTACTTAATTTCAGACAGTGCTCTCATGGTCTGAAGAGGCTGCTATAGAAGAAAATGTGTTTTACTCAGAAAGCATCAGAATACTTCTTAAAAGACAGTGGAGTTCCTTTTACCTTCTCTAAGATGAAAAGCAATCAGTCTCTAACAAATGGTGTGGAGCATTTACCATCTCCTGTGCTCTCTGCCTGTTTGCTCTTCCCTGGAAAGATTCCTGACATTATCAGAAAGTTAGAGTCTCCTGTCTCACTGCAAAAGAGCTCTTACTTATGGACCTTAAAATCTCAACTTCATGCATAGCAAAATGATCCTGGGTCATGATAGAGGTTTCTAAAATAGATGAATTACCATTTTTTTCCATTTTGAGTCCCCTGGAGTTGGATTTCTGTTTATTTAACCAGTTTCTGTGGACCCATGGATCAGGAGAAGAAAGAGAATACATCAGGATTTTAAACTTTTTTCATGCCGTTGTGAAATACATTTTTTCTTAAGGTGTGTTGTACAGTGAATGAAGTTAATGTGATGCTGGGTTTTCTACTCCCTTATATTCCTTATCTTTTGCAAGGAATCTACTGCAAAGGAAATCCAGAGTGTTAAACTCTACCAAGTCAGAAGGATCAAGGATACACATTTTATACGGGTCTAAATGATTTAAGGTACGAGGTAACTACAAATCATCCTGCAAACCCTTAAGCTGAGATAACCATTTTATACGACTACTGCATTCATATTGATGCAACATTCATGCAACACATCATGAAAAACTGCATATGTACGGAATAATTATACAACCAACTTTAACTCAGGGGCAACCTGCATGATGACTTTCTGATCCAAATCTGGACTTCCTTCATTTTTTCCGGTGTTTCATAGACTCACGGAATAATATAGGTTGGAAGGGAGTTCTTGTGGTTCAACTCCCCTGGTCTAAGCAGACCCAACTAGAGCAGCTTGCTTAGGGCCTTGCCTAGTCATGTTGTATCTCAATGGGTGGACATTTCACAGTCTGTTCCAGTGTTTGACCACTGTGACATAATGAAAAAGTTTCTCTGAGTATCAAATAATAATTTCCCTTGTTTCCACTTGTCCTGTCACTGTGTACCTCCAAGAAGAATTTGGCTCCATCTTCCCTGTAGCATGGGAAGCCTGCAGCCCTCCAGGCTTGTTTCCCAAGGGCCCAAGTCTAAAACCTAGAGTCATTAGAAAAAACTCCAGTTGACTTCTCTGAGCTCTGGAGCAAACCTTCATTACAAAACTGGCTTTCTTGTTTGGCTGTAGGAAAGGTCTCAGATCACCTGCCGTTCTTGTGTTGGAGTACATAGGACTGAGGTGCTTCTGTTGACATTTAGAGCTATTAGGATAGGAGCCAGAGCTGTTTGAAAATCCTGTTAGTCCAGAGAGTCAGGACATTGGCTTGAACCTGTTGCTGTGCTGACATGGTTGACTGTGTTACTTTTGACAAAAGTTGGCTTGTGTCTTGTCATTTTAAAGGTTATTTAGGAGTTGAGACTTGAACAGACATGTCTTGAGAATGGGTGTCCTGTCCATACTCAGCAATGCCTGTAACTGTAGCTGCCAGTGTACCCCCGAGCTCCGCTCAGGATAGCACGAGAGGTGGATCAGCGTGATTCCTGCCGGTGTTCCC
>NW_009205594.1:44948-59474 GCF_000690835.1 Fulmarus glacialis
ACCTGCGTGGCTCTGGCTGCTTGTACAGCAGTGGTACCACAGCCAAGGGTGTGCATCGCTCGCTCACTGCTCGCTGCTCACAGGAGGCAATATTGTGCCCTTTGGGGGATTTTTGTGTGTGCACTGACTGTAATCCAGATCTGATAATGGCACAAGCCACCTTTGAGCCGTCACTGAGGTCAAAGAGAGAGAAGAACAAAACCAGACACGTTTTCATTAACTTTTTTTTTTTTCCCCTAAACCATGTACACATTATTTCCTGTTTAAAACTACAAAGTTTAGCAGCAAAACACATCTCATCTGCCTGTCGCGTGGGAGATGTTGATATCCCCTGCCTACGGCTGTCATTTACACCCACTCCTGCATTGCAAATTGCCTCCCGTCAAATGAGCTCACAGAAATACCAGTGTTGTTGCATATGCTGGGGTTTGCATGATGTATTTCTGCATCACTGCTGTTCATCTTGCAAAAATCCTTTTCAGTCCCAGCTGTTATTTTCAGGAACTGACAATAGGTTTCTGTAAATGAATCAAATTTATTCTGAACATGGACGTAGCCCTTCATCAAAAGACGATGAAAAGGCAAGAAATCCCAGCCTGTGTGGAAGCTGGCTCTTGTCAGCATGGAGAGATTTTAAGTGAGAGGGAGGAGGGAAAATAGCAAGAAAAAAGTTTCTGAAAATTCTTTCTTGGTTGCTCCGGTGTTCTGTGTGAGGGGATAGTGTAGCTCCGGGGTTTGGGAGGGGGTGATGGAAAAGGGAGTTAACCACTTATTGTAAGTGTAACTTGCTACCTTCACAGCAGTTCTCTGAAAGGCCACATTTTGGATACTTGCGGCAGTGGAGTCTGCTGGCAATATATAATTTGTTTGCTAAACAGGGAATGTAATTGAAATGTCCCTTTTGAGTTAATGAAAATATAAAACAGCTTTCCAGAGTAGACTGAGGCCTCTAATTTAATTATCTGTGAGCCTCATACATTAAAAGTGTTCTTTCATCCATTCCTGGCAGCCTGAAGTAGATGAATAACTGAAATTCAAAGAAAAATCTTATGAAAAGGAGACCTGGCAGATGAAGGAGCAAAGGGCCAAACTGTTTGTAAATGGATTTATCTCCACTGAGATGCCCATTGTCTTTATGGCAACTAATTATATGTGAAAA
Organism: Fulmarus glacialis; assembly: GCF_000690835.1. Taxonomy (NCBI): domain Eukaryota; kingdom Metazoa; phylum Chordata; class Aves; order Procellariiformes; family Procellariidae; genus Fulmarus; species Fulmarus glacialis. The sequence goes on from NW_009205594.1 coordinate 46,108, forward strand.
CTATTAAAGATTTGGAAGCTGTGATACCCATTAAAGGGGCCAGGGATCCCCATCGCAGGAAAAACAAGCTGGCTCCTCTTTGGAGTATTGTTTGCTACGTATAAGAGGAGTTACTCTTTAAGGGTACATTGCAAGCAGTGGCCTTAGACACATGAGCAGTTGCCAGAAAACCAGCAAGAGCAGTTGTACAGGTAGCGTTGAGCTTGCTATGTCGTTATTTGCAGAGTCAGTCCTTCAGACCGCAGATCTGGCGCTAAAGCAAAGCCTGGAGCGATGCTGCCCTACTACAGCAAAGGCATCCAGAAGCAGCCAGAACTCAGGCACATCCTCAGTGCGGTAGGGTCTGGTGTGTCCTAATGCTGCGTGAGCCGTCTGCTTTCTGTGTTGAAGCACTTTTGCTCTTGTGTCAGCCAAGGGCTGATGGACAAGTCTCCACGTAGCTGCTGAAATATAGCAGCCATGCTTGCGCACTTTTTGTCCACCTTCACATTTACATCTGCTCCTGCTATGTGTGTTACGGCAGCACTTGCCACCTCAGCAGAGACTGCAGTGTCCACATGGAAATGCAGAGCATTTATACTGACTTTGCAGAAGAAGCCTGTGGTTGAGCAAGATGTGAACGCAGGACCCCTCTGGTGTCATCCCAGGCCCAGCCATCACATTGTTATACACAAAAAAATTGGGTTTCATCCCTGCCTTATATGGAATATTTTCTGAATTTGGAAAGGTAAACCAGAGAGGTGCATATGGGAAAAAGTGGGGTTTGCACTTCATGGGGTGAGTATATGAGGAGCAAAGAGGTTTGCGAGTAGCAAAAAGGATGCTTCACCACACTTGGGGTTTTTTTGTTCTAACATTTTTTACTTTGGAAAAGGGTTGAGTTTGAAAAGGTTTTTAGAGTGGATGGTGATTTTATTTGTCTGCAACACAGATCAATGCACTTTGAATTGTACGTGTGCAAGTGAGAACCTGAATGAAGAAACTGTAGCACAAGTGCCAGAATTCTGCAAAATTCTGGCTAAGAAGCTGGGCCTAACCATCGTCTAAAATGGTGCCTCTGAAACGTATCTCAAATGATACTTTAATTTACTCTTACAGAAGTATTTCATGTTATCTTTATGACATGTCAGATTTTAAAACCTTTAAAACTTGAACAAATCCTTCACTTGGCTGCCCATAAGCAGCATGGTTTTTGCTTTTGTTTTGTAATTTGCTATTATACTCATGCCTGGTATGACACTTGCTTGATCTGGATTAATTTCCCATGCTGATTTGTTCTGAATGTGCCCTGTAGGCTAATGGTATATTTGCAGCCTCTCTTCTTCCTTTGTAAAATTTGCTATTACCATTTACGGTACAGCGTGTTCTCTTTGACACCTTCCATAAGTGCCAACTGCCTGTCGAACAGCACGTCATAAGCTGTTAAAGCCTGATCCAAACCCCAACGAAATCAGGGAACAGTAATGCAATTCAAGGTTTTTAAGGAAAGGCAATGTCTTTTATTAGATCAGCTGTTACAGTTGGAAAAAAAACAGACAAGCTTTCAGGCACACAAATCCTTCTTCAGGTCTGAAATAGCAGCAGTATTGCTTACACCAGCATTCCTTAGCAGTGAGACAGCTATGGTCCCAGCAAGGTTTAAAAAATGTGATTAAAAGTGTATGTATTGCACGGCCCTTCTTACTGGAGAGGGCTTTCTGGCAGGACACAGGCAAAGGTTGTTCTCCTCTCTCCCCTTCCCAGTACACACCCTACAAACAGGGGATACATCCTACAAGGAGAGGTAGTATAAGGTCACTTGCACTTGAGAAAAAGTCTTCAGTACCTTATGACCGAGCCATATCTTCTCCGTAATCACCCTGCTATTGGGAAGGACTGAGGCAAAGCTGGAGGCTTTGCTGTGCAGGTGGTAACCGCAGCATCCACGCTGGAAATTCTGGCTCCTGATGTTCACGGCTGTCCAGCAAATAGCGGTGGGACCAGCTGGCAAAATGAGTTTTGCTCCCTTTCTTGTGGTTGCTTTACAGGGAACAGGTTTCCCAAAGTTTCTGGAGTCACAGTTGACTGACCTAATAACACCTAATAACAAAGCTTGTGATTGAAAATGCTACACAGGCAGGTCGGTTCTGCAGAAAAACTGTGAGTAGCTTCCCTTAGTCTTTGGATTGCTTGTGGTCACAGAATAGAAAAATAAGAAGTAACAGCCTAGTATGCTGCCTGCTTACTCCTCCAGATTATGGATCTGAACATCCTGCTTTTTCATCCTATGATAGACTTCATATTTATCTTCCTTTTTCTTTTCTGGAAATCTTCAAGAGTATATACTAAAATCTTTGAATTAAAGAACACAGACAAGTGCTCAAAAATTAAATGTTAACATTAACTGTTACATTTATTAAATGTTAACATTACCTGTAACATTTATTTCTATATTCCCATGCTAGGAACTGGGGTGTTAGCTGTAGTTAATAACTGTGGTATTAAGAAGGTGAGGATGCTTTTTGCTCGTGTGAATATTTCTGTGGTACATGGGCTGTGAGAACTCTGGATTTTGCATTCTTTCTGGAGTGTATTAATAGGTGTGTTAATTATGCGGCTTCTCTATTCAGCCGTATTTGAAAATGAAAGGTTGCATTTCAAGAAACTGTCACCACAAGAAAGTTGTAAGTAAGTATTGATGCTTCTGAAGAAATTAAAAGGATAAACCTTTTAAGAGTTTAAGTTGATGATTAACACACAGACATGAACAACCAATGAGCAAGTAATGCTGTAAACAGGAATATAATTATTGGAAAAGCTTAATTCAGAAGGAAAAATACCTTTTAAAAACGATGTAAGCCAAAAATCTTTGGTTTAAGTTTAAGATCTGCTTTGGGCATTGCTGTTCTAGTGCAAAGCTATCTTACAACTGTCTTGGAAGTCCTTAAAAGTTTAGAAATTTGTGGGACCCTTTCTTCATATAAAATACAAGTGTTTCAAATGCAGTTCTCAATCTGAATCCATCACTTAAGACACATCGTACTTAAGGATCTGAATCACCATTCCTGGCTGTGCCACTCTCAGCCTGGCCAACCTTTCATCCCATGTATGTGTTTCTCCACACAGTGATGGGCCCAGTGACACATGCCTGTGGCAAGTAGGCTGGCAAAACCATAGAACACCATAGACAACTGCTTCTCTTTCCTGGAGAAGGTTTTAATGGAGCAGTCATGTAGACAACCTGATTCTCTAGTGAATCTCAGAATTTGTTTCATTCCCTTTAGTACCCTGCCAAGGAGTTTGGGTTTGAAAGCGTGGCTGTGAGTGTACTACATAAAGTGGTTTCTTTTTCTTTATGTGCACCAAAAGGAAAATGATGAATTTGTCTGTGAAAGCCAAGAGCTTCATTCTCACTTGAAACTAAAACCGTTTCATATTCCTATATATTTTAAGACACTTCCATGCTGGCAGTGTAGAATAAGTAAAAACCAGGATCCCCATAATGGTAATTGTGTAGCCATGTGGACGACCACATGCCTAACCTGCAAAATACAATTCCACATCTGGATTTTGTAGCAGTAAAGGGCTCTGATGCCCCAGTTTTTAGACATCTTCTACAGATGGGTTTGAAATGTAGATGCAGATCCATCACTGAGTCAACCCCATGTTTAGACTGGATCTCTTTACAAATTGGCACTTGTAAAACTGTTGGGAAGGAAGAAGGGTATGAAGGAAGGAGAAGCAATGAAAACATGAACTGCTGAGGAAAAAAGCATCTGCTCCCAAACCACTATTTTTTACTACCTGACACTCTTTAATAGTGATGGTGTTGCAGCTTTTTTGAGTCGTGAAAATAGAAACAGCAGCAACAGTGTCCTGCACTCGGGTTAATGTGCCAGCTACACATGAATGGTGCACATTATAACTATAAATTTAAGGTCCTTTCATGCATACCACGCTAAATAACAGCCAGCTCTGTCTCAGTGTTCTCCCACTACTGCATTTATGGAGTAGCCTGTAGTAAGGGAAGGCTGCAAGGAGGGCTGGAAATGGTAGTGCTAATGAGAGCAGCAGATGTCATTGCACTTACTCCATTTCTGCTGCAGCTGGTTATAAATTCAGATGGGAGATGTCAAAAAGCCAAAGAAGTAAAACGCTCTTTTGTTCATTATCTTGCCCAGGACTCGCCATGTTCATATTGTCAGGCTTTCCATGATGGTAGCTTTATCTCTTGTTGTTTCACTGAGACTTTGCTCTTTTTCAGGTGCCAGGAGACAATGAGAAGCACTGGAAGCCAGTGTTAGTGGTCTTGACGGAGAAAGACCTCTTAATATATGAGAGCATGCCACGGATAAAGGAAGCTTGGTTCAGCCCTCTGCATACCTACCCCCTGCTAGCCACCAGGTACCTGTGCTTTTTTATTAAAACCACTTCAAGAGCAGTGGGAATGGCTGAGTCAGCCGGGAACACCTATAGCTGGTGCATAGTTATATATCACACTTGAAATGTCATGGTTTGAGAAGCAGATTCTTCTTCAATGGGCGGATGCACTCAGTTTAACTCCTCACTTCTCCGTTTCAAGTTCTGGCCGAGGCTGATGGCCAGAAGCACACCAGAAGGATTATGGTTGCGGCTGTTTGGCCTAGATCCAGAGGTGGGAGTGCTGAAAAAGCCAAGAGCTCTGTCTCCTGAGATTTCTATCTCAGTGTACAGACCTGAGAGCTTGGCAGAAGCACTTGGATTTCTAGCCACTCCTCCAGGCTGAAAAACGTGAAATTGCTGCCCTGAGTTAGATGTGCTGCTGTGGCAGTTTTCCACCACCGGTTTGGGGCTTTTGGGGGCTCGCACATGTGACAGAGACACTTAATTTCAGCACAGCTTCTGCTCCTGCTCTAGCAAATGAATTCCTGGCTTTTTTAGCTTAAAATGGTGAGCTTGGAAGACACATTCTTGAATCTAGGTTGGAAATCCGCATTATTTCAAAGGTATCCACCAACACTAATTCAGAGAGAGCTTTCCCATGGTTGTCTTTGTGCAGTTGAAACTCTGTTCTTCTTGATGTGAATCTTAATCACATTTCTTTGCCAGTATGGTCAAAGGGCTTGAGAAAGAGCTGCTGTTCCATTGTTTTGGCCTTGCTACAGGCCTCTTATTATACCATTTTCAATGAGTTCTCATTCAGAAGGGCTGGTAGCACATGGCCAAAAGCAGTGGGTCTCTTACTGCACTCTCATTAGTTAATTTTTGTTCTTGGTCTCTTAGTTCTCTCCCCAAATGAACAGAGGCTTTGCTGCTAAACCATTATATTAAAAAAAAAAAAAATTGAACTCGGTGAATTACGCTGATGGTTGTTTTGTCCCAGTCTACCTACCCGTGATGGAGCTTTCAGACTTCCTGGGAAGCTGGCTTCTGACTCATCCTTTGTTATGGTACATGAGGCGAGAGCCCCATGCTTTGCAGCTTGCAGCCTGCCGTGCATAATGGCGATGAAGGTTGACAATTCCAGGTGGCAATTCCTGATAAAAACTGGGTAAAGTGTTGGAGCCGTAGGCTGCGTCCAGGTGTGTCACTAAGGCCTTAGAGTTTGTGAAGCAAGAGCACCCCAGCAGAAGATGATGCGATTCCTCCCCAGTGCTTCGGGGTGTCATTTGTACATGGACCCAAGTCCTCCTCCCTACAGTGACTGGAGATCCTGCAGCACACCCTGCCCCTTCCTGCCCACATGTCATCACGTGTAAAGACAGCCCTTTGGTGGGCACCACCAGCCCCCATCAGTGATCACTGATATACCGCATCAAACAGTCTAAGTCCTCGTCTTGGAGGGTCTGTTACTTAATTACTTTTTCTCAGAAGTTCAGATTTGATAGCAGACTGGCTTGCCTTGGGTGGGGATAGTTATCTCCTTGTCCGATGGGATTCCCGTGTGAGCGGAGGAGTATCGGCCTTCGGGCTGGAGGAGAATGAGAAGTTGCTCGACACAGGTGTCAGGCTGCTGAAGGGTCTTTACAGACTGGGAAAATGGTCTGTAAGAAAGATGGGATGTGGTTCAGAAAGGACAAGCACAAAGTTCAGTACTGGGGAATAACCAGCTGCACTGGTTTGGGGTGGACAATGACTGACAAAGCAGTTACTCTGCCAGGAAGCATCTGGGCAGTGTGGTGAAATTGCTTAAATCTACGGTGTTATGTTGTTGAGAAAACAAAGACAATCATCTGGGGTTATAGCAGAAGTGTTGCGTGTTGGGCAGATGTAGTAATCTAATCTAACTACAGAGCATGAATAAAGCCTCAGGTGGTACACCACCTTCATATGAGGCATTGCACTTCCAAAAAGATGCCAGTTAACTGTGGAAAGTCTAGAAGAAAGCAATGCAAATTTAGAAAACACTATCAGTAGGGGAATACTTGAGAAACCTTAGTTGTTTAATCTAGAGAAGTCCATGGAAAACATGTCAATAGTTTTCAAGTATGAAGATGAGACACAAGGAGGACAGGAGAGCACGTTCCCTGCTGGGACGTAGTTGGCTGCATTTGTGGCTGGGGGGGTTCGGGGTAGGTCCTTGGAAGCACTTGGTGTGCGTGTCAGGTACTGATTAGATTCTCTAGGAAGGGTGTACGATCCTCATCACCGGGTACTTTGAAGGACAGGTGACACTGTAACCCTCAGGAGTGTGTCGGCACAGTTAGCCCTGCTCTGGGAAGGGAGATGCGCTAGGTGACCTCCTGAGAAGCATTCCAGCCCCATCTCTGTGATTTCTTACTAGTATCGCTGTGACTTTAACACTCAGATAAAAAGACAGCAGATACACCAAACTTGACATTCAGAATGGAGTCGCAATCTGATAAATACATACAAATACATGAATCCCCAAGGTGAGCAGATTATATAAACTGACAGATTCCTTAAATCATTACACCTACTGTTTTGGATGATTTTGATTAAAACCCTGCAGGATTCTGCTTTTATGATCTGTCACACTGAGTACAGTTATACCAAAAAAATACACAGGGTTTGCTGTTGGTATTGACTGCTGTGTTCATGCTCAGTCAGTGATTACCCTCCTCGTGATGGGTTTTTTAATCTCCTGTGTGCATTGATCAGTGCAATTTAGAACTTTTCACCTGGAAAGTTTGCAAACCACATGTTGTAATCTTGGCTGCTCCCATCTTTCAGATTTTTATGATTCCTTGGGAAAAATTTTTGCTTAGCTAATGCATATTTGAAAAGCTGCTGAAACTGGAAAACTTCAGTGCCAGATACTGTACAGAGTCATGCTTAATCTACCCAAGACATAATAAGCAGAGAAAATTTGAAAGCAGTAGAAGGATTACAATCTTCCTACAGTATTTTAACAGCAGAATTTCAACATGCCCTTTCTGTTTGTTGATAAGTTTGCCTTCAACCTATGGATGTTATTAAGACCTAAAAATATTTCCCACTCAGTCTTTCCCAGCTTTGTGCGGAATATAAGTAATAGCTCAAATAAAACTGAGATCAGGAGATTTAAGTTGTTCCTTTAAATCTCTGCACCGGGAGGCACAGCAGCTGGCTCGTAGCCCTGACTCCAAGGACCTTTTTGTCATATTCTCTGTTTCAGTGTTTCCTTATGCCTGAATAACAGTGCCTCCCTCTAGCATGGGAATGGGGCTTAAATAATTACATCTTAAATGTTTGCAATCAAATGGCGTTATCTATCACAGCCAGATATGAAATGAAAAAAAAAAACATCCCAGTTGGACTCTGATTAAAGATCAGGTAAGTAGCTTTTGTGCGAAGCTGAGGTCTGTAACCAGAAAGTATTAAAGCAGTTTGATAGTAAATGCCATGGGAAGTTGGAAAAAGAGCTGGCATCGATTAGTCATCTGTGCAAGCAGAGGGAGGGGCAGATGGGGAGCACTGGGGTCCCTGAGCACCCCAGGGAAGGTATATGAAGTGTCGTGCAAGCGGTGCAAGTTCTCCGCTCAGTGAGGGTGGTTGTGGCTCCCTCCATGCGGAGCTCGGATGAATGAGGGCTGTGCGTAGGTTTCCAAAGAGTACAGCCATTCCAGAGCAGGTTTCAAATGCTAAGTCAGGGATAAGGAGTGGCTTCAACATCAGCAAGGTTAGATGATAGTGGCTTTCTACTGGGCAGAGCTGCATGACTGTTGATGCACTTGTATCATGGCCTCTTCTGAGATAAATCTCAAATGAGCAGCTGCACACTTGCTTTGAATGTCAGTACTGGTTTCACTGCCCTTTTTGAAGAGGCCATTGGATTTTGCTGTTGCAGTAAATGGTTGAAACTCTTTTCATAGCATTAGAATGAAAAGCAGGTCCCAGTGAGTCTCACCCAGCACCAGCACTTCACGTTGGACTGTACCCATCTTGCTATCACACATTTGCAAAGAATAATGCTAAAAAGGTCCCCAAAGCAGAGAGAGACAAGGGAGAAATTAGAGAAGATTAGAAGTGTCTCCCTGGCTCCCTGGAGCATGCCAAGAGTTGCATTTTACAGCCGCTGCCTGCTATCTACATGCTGTGCAGACAGACTTGATCGTGACCAACCTTCTCCTGCCCTCTTGCGGCTCTGGCTGCTCCAGGGAGGCAGGCTCTGGCTCCTGCACGCTCACAGACACCTCAGAAACCTCCAATAACCTTCAGGAATTGCAATTGAGTATTACCAGAGCGGGCCCTGGGCTGCCTTTTCGGTTCTGGCGTGCAGCGTGCACCACATACACAACCTCTGCTGCAGTCGAGCAACAGAAGGCGGGGGCGAAGGGAAGCCACCTGTGAAGTTTCTAAGACTATTTTTTGCTTTTTAAGGTATTTTTGTGGTCTTTAGGATAGCAACTTTATATTAAAGCTTGGGAGTCTTTTGACCTGCACCCAAATACTGACAGCTGATAGATAAATACTATCAAATGTCCCCCTGCATATTTGTCTAGTTCATGTTTAACTGCATGATTTTCCAAAGCACAATCTGGAATTGTATGATAGAAAAGGATTTTTAAATAGTGAGACTGAATTTTTAATAATGAGGGGATAATGCAAATGAGAAGGCAGGCAAGAAACAATGTTCATGTTGGATGTGTCCACGTACTTGAATTTGTAAAGTACATCTTCATTCTATCCATGTGCTGAAAAACCTACAATGCCAGTGCTATGGATAAAGCATGAAGATGTAGGGGAGCGGGGGGGTGGATTTGAAAGGAAATAGAACATTGGAACCATCTGTCTGTCACATATTCAGTATCACAAGTACTAGAAAACAATTTTTAGCACAGCTGATGAGCACTGTATAAAAGAGAAGGGATGACCCAGGGAGAAGCTGGGATAGTTTTATTTTTAATGACAAACTTGATGTGATTTTCCAGGCTGCTTTCCCACAGCTGTCCATCATCCCCCCCTGGTAGCAGAAGGCAGTGTGAGAGCAGCGCCCCTGCATGCGCCTGAGTGACTTCTTCAGCTTCTCCTCAGAGTTTGCACCTCCTCACGCCAAATCAAAGTGAATAAAAAGTTTTTGGGCTGTTTGTTTGCTGCTGACTCCCCAACTGCAAAATCTGCCCGGGGTGCAGTTAGAATCATAGAATCATTTAGGTTGGAAAGGACCTTTAAGATCATCGAGCCCAACCATTAACCTAACACTGCCAAGTATACCACTAAACCATGTCCCTAGGCACCACATCTACATGTCTTTTAAATACTACCAGGGATGGTGACTCAACCACTTCCCTGGGCAGCCTGTTCTAAGGCTTGACAGCCCCTTCAGTGAAGAAATTTTTCCTCATATCCAATCTAAACCTCCCCTGGTGCAACTTCAGGCCATTTCCTCTCGTCCTATCGCTGGTTACTTGGCAGAAGAGACCAACCCCCACCTCGCTACAACCTCCTTTCAGGTAGTTGTAGAGCGCGATGAGGTCTCCCCTCAGCCTCCTCTTCTCCAGGCTAAACAGTCCCAGTTCCCTCAGCCGCTCCTCATAAGACTTGTTCTCTAGACCCTTCACCAGCTTCGTTGCCCTTCTCTGGACACGCTCCAGCACCTCAATGTCCTTCTTGTAGCGAGGCGCCCAAAACTGAACACAGGATTCGAGGTGCGGCCTCACCAGGGCCGAGTACAGGGGCACGATCACCTCCCTACTCCTGCTGGCCACACTAGTTCTGATACAAAAGACCCTGAGTATCAAAGCTGAGCGGGGCGTTAACACAGCCCTTCTGAAGGCAAAAAAAAGCATTTGGAGAGGGTGGTGGTGCCTCTCTGGAAGACGCTTTCCTGCCCAGACATAGGGCAGGGCAGCTCTGCCTGGGATACTCTGTCCCTTGCCTTCTGGGACCTCCTGGGACCATGAAATCAAGGTGGATGCTCAAAATCCAAAGGAAGTTACCACGAACCTGAGCATGAACAAATCTTGCAAACCTTCTAGCAGGGTATGAAAGAGGGATGCATCTGTTCGGCACAATGTGCATCCCAAATGTCAGCACAGACTGCCAGGGAATTGGGGAAGATTTCAGATGCCCCATGGTTAGTGCTTCAATAACTGAAAAGCTAAAGTTGTGCTTTTTCTTTCCTTTCTGCTTTTTTTTTCCTATTAAAACATCTCTGTTTGATGGCATACTTCTACAGTGTCAGCTAACAGGCAACTATTCTTCCAGATGCAAAACAATAATTTGAGGGTGAATTAGCATTCAGTAGATGATTAGTATAATCTAATGTTTTATGCTTCAGCACAAGTATTCTACTACCATGCTACATACTTACTTTATAGTCTCATATGAAGTATACTGTTTGCCTATAGAAAGGGAAACAGGAGACACAAGACAGAAGAATTTCCGTGGTTTTATTTTGTGACTCCCTCGGAGGGTTAGTGCCTGGGTCTCAGAGTGACGAACTCCTCTGGATTATTATTTTCGTCTGAATCAGTGTCATGTCCCTGAGCGAATCCTGTATTCACTGTCCATACTTCTGCAGGAAAAAAACCCAAAAGGACAGTCTTACAGAAGAATTAAATATTATGAGGTGTTGATTTTCTCACTCAAAAATATTCCCTGCAATTAGTGTGTGCCCAGATGAACAAACCTTTCCTGGCCATAGGAGATCAGCTGTTGATGCCAGGCAAAAAAATGTTAATTGCAGCAAGATGTGAGAGAATTTCAGATTACAAGTAACTGCAGCATTTTGTGGTTTGCAGGTTCCTTATGGGAAAAGTATGCACAAGACAGTACTTTGGCATCTGCGTATTTTACAGAACTTCTTACTTTATCCGACAGCATTTATCATTGAATTTGTCTGCAGATATTTAAGCTGCAGCCTGACAGTGAGAGTTGGATTAAGCTGCCTCATCTGAGCGAGCACTTGTATGTGTGCACCAAACCCCATCACCACAGACCAGTCAGTGATTTCTCTCGGTTCCTCAGCCAAAGGGTGTTTTCTACAATTCGTCAGGAATTTAGGGCCCTCTGGGATATCCCCATCATCACCTGCATGTCTGGCTGCTTCAGTACTCACTGCTTTGGACCTTCACTCTTCTGTGTGTCACTAGGAGTCACATTAGGCTCAAACACATAGGAGACGCAAGTTCGCATGCTCCCAACCACATGCATTTAAGAACGTTCAGAGCAGAGCTGTGCTCAGGTCGGGATTTTGGCACAGTGCGCTGTGTCAGCATTATAATTCCCTGATGTGTTTTCAACTCTAATTGCAGGTTGGTCCATTCTGGCCCAGGAAAAGGCTCACCACAGTCAGGGGTGGATCTGTCTTTTGCAACCCGTACCGGTACAAGGCAAGGGATTGAAACCCATTTGTTCAGGACGGAGACTAGCCGAGACCTCTCACTGTGGACGAGGAGCGTAGTGCAGGGCTGCCACAATTCTGCGGAGCTCATCTCGGAAATTACCACATGTGAGTAACACCTGCAGCACCACAACTCCACACCTCCTTGTGACACCCGTGGGTAGTTCAAGCTCCTTCTGCTAGAGGTGATTCATTTAAAAAAATGTGCGTATTTAGGGTTCTATGTGTTTAAAATACTGTCCCTTGGTTTCTGAGCCAGTCCCAACTGGTGTGGTACCTGTGGTCAGTGACACAGTCACTGTCATTCTGACTTTCGGTCTTGTTTTTGGCATGTTGTTTCAGACAGACACAAGTCCATAGTCAGCCATATAGGGCTGCATGTCACGGAGGAGTGATCATCAGAGGTTTGTCCAGAAACCCACAGAAAAGAGCATTTTTCTGAGATTCAGGAGACTCCTGAGAGCCTGGTGGGAGTTTCTCCTGCAGAGGGAGGAGGCAGAGGACCGGCACATTCAGAAGTGTGATTCAGAAGCGGTCATTTATTCACCCAGCTCTGCACACTTGAGAAGAGTGAAAAAATACAAACCAGTCCAATAGCCACATTTCGACAGCTAGTCATTTCCCTCCCTGAACATCAGGGTGTCGCTTCTCAGCACTTCTGTACATGCAAAATCAACTGGAATAAAAGTAATCGGCTGCAGATGCTCTGGAGTGATGCCCCATTTGGCCAGGTAGCTGCTAGCCTGGGGTGGCTCTGGGGCTTTGAGGCTATGCCTTTCTCTTGAGTGCTCCCAGGATTTGGGAGTCCTTCCCCCACTAGCTCCCCAGTTGACAGGGCTGTTAAAGTTGAACATTATCTCCACTCGTTGCTTAAAAATGTGAGAGCAAGAGCCAAAGCACAAATCTGCTCCATGACAAAGGGCAGCTCCGATTTGTGAAGCTGTCAGGTACAGCCATGTGCTGCTGAGCACAGGGACGCCTGCCCGTAGGCTGCCAGGCCCCGTGCCTCACAGGGAGCTCCGGCTGCTTTGCAAGGGCCTCTGATGTGGAAACCAACCAGAGCGTTCAGTGGGAACCACCTCAAGGGCATGTCCATCTCCTCAGCCCAGTGACATGGATGCCTTTCTTTTCAAAAGCAGGAGGAGGGCATCAGCCCCTTCTTTAATCACGGTGCTTTTATCCCAGTGCGAAGGACCCTTCTTGGCAGAACTGTTCACAGGAAAGTGGTGGAAAAGAGAATTTGGGATGTGAACACCTAAACTCTTCATTTTTTAATTTGGATCATGGCCTATGTTTCTGAGCTGAGGGGAAGATGCAGACTTTCTGCTGCAGTAGCTATTGATACAATTATCTGGGCCCTTTTTCAATTACTGCGATACTAATGAGGACTCAGGAGTGTCTTCATCTTTGTCAAAATACTTTAGGGAAACCCTTTACGGCTTCTAATTTTCTTGTGCGGTGTGCGCTGCATTTATTGATTTTGGCTATGTCTGTCAGACGTAAGAAGAAGAGTAGCTGTGACTTTGTCAAGGTTTGGAAGGAGGAAATGCCAGCCTGAGCCGCCTTAAACTTCAGTAGATTGTGTCAGCATGTAAAGAATCATAGAATAGAATCATAGAAT